>NC_136518.1:65012326-65014826 GCF_053919585.1 Euprymna scolopes
TGGAAAAAAATGGTTCGAATTGAAGCTACATTTGTTATCCACGGATCGGTATTCTAACCAAATCCAAGATCTACCTGACTGTGGTGATTTTTCCGAGTGCTGGCCGTCGGGCATGATGGAAACAAAAATATTCCGTTAAATTTGCGGTCTGGTAAAACTTATAAAACGTCAGTATTCTCAGCGTGTTATAGGACGTTTCGATAATTTCCAAACAAAATTAGAGGAAATCGTCAGACATATACCGCACACAAACGATAATGGCGACTCCTAGAAAAAAAAACAAAAAAACTAGGGGGAGTGGCGCCCCCACCCCCCAAAAATGTTAAGATAACCAAGATCTATGCGTTTTTACCCCCGAATAAGTATTTATCCGTACATAATAAAAAAGAGCATAAAAAAATTCTGATAAATCTAGCATTTGAGAAAATTATCTATATTAAATTTCTCTTAGTCTGTCTGTCTGCCCCACCTTTTTTTTCGGATCTACTTGGACAATCTAGCTAAAAGTTTGCACGAACCTTTGTTATGATAAGCTGCAGCGAACTAAGTATTATGGTATCCGTTAGATACACAGTTTACGATTAATACGGATTAAAAGGAATTAGTCATCACAATACCACATTTATTCCAAAAGTTTCCTCCGAAGCTACTGGACGAATCTAGATGGAGTTTTTCGTGAAGACTTTCTACATAAAGGTGCAGCGAACTAAGTATTATAGTGTTCGTCCAATGCACAATAAGGGATTTATAAGGATTAGTATTTAATGCAAAAATTAGCACAGATTTAACCATATTAACCATCATTTTGGCATAAAGCACTTATTCTAAAAAAACGGGCTATTACTTTTGCCCATTAAAGACGGGCAAAAGGTATAGTCTAACATAAGTACCGGCCTTTATATAATGCCTGGGAGATGAGACCTGCGAGAATCCGATGTACTTGAACGAAACCGAGTTACGGAGTATTTACTGTTTGTTTTTTTCAATATTTAAAATACACAACTTGATACAAGACTGAAATACTTGGATTGTAAAGCGTCAAAATTCTGTGTTTTGTAATCAAATATGTTTATATATATATATATATATATATATATATATATATATATATATATATATATATATATATATATATATATACAAAGATAGTGCAATATCTTTTTAATAATTGTGAATTTAGTACTTTAAAAATCTCACTCACATTTTATTTATAAGTTTGTTATATTAAATAAAGAAATAATAATTGTTTCCTTTTCTGTTAGTTTTTGTCAATACATAATTATCAGTAAAATGTTGAATAACTTATAATTATTAATATGATTAAATATTTTCCCCAAGCACCGGACAGAGGAGATCTAAGGGCGATAACTCTCGCCCTACCGGCCAACTCTCCTGGCTCGGAAAAAAAATATCCATCCTCAGACCCATTCCAGAAAACGTAAACACACATTATATATATATATATATATATATATATATATATATATATATATATATATATATATATATATATATATATATATATATATATAATATCAAGCGAGCGATGAACAAATTAGAATATAATACAAAAATTATTGATATCTATTCCAATATTATTACAATAATTTACAATTTGTTTCATTTTTTTTCTTATTTTAACTGTTTCTTCCGTCTCCATTATTTGCTGAGTTAGACAAGAACCATTTGATAAAGACGCTCGTTTAGAGCCATTAAAATATTCCTAGATAATTTTACGAGTGAAAAAAAAAACAAAAAACAACGAGGATAATTTTGCATCGTTAATTTCCGAAAGTAACTCGTTCCAAAAAAAAAAAAAAATGAGATTAAAAATGCATAGTTTTGAAGTAAAAATCTATGATACCTATCTGTATATATGCAATGTTTATCGTAAGGAATTCTTAGTGAAACATTTAGAATTAATCACATCTGCCTTTCGTTTCTACACTAAAATGAAAATAAAGACAAAAAGTATTTATGTTTGAAAAGAAATCATGGTAACATTAAAATTACCAATAAATCTTTCCAAATTGTTCTTCAACACCCCCCCCATATATATATATATATATATATATATATATATATATATATATATATATATATATATATATATGGGGGGTGAAGAACAATTTGGAAAGATTTATTGGTAATTTTAATGTTAACATGTATTACGTATATATATATATATATATATATATATATATATATATATATATATATGTATGTGGATGACTATATATATATATATATATATATATATATATATATATATATATATATATATCGTAATAACATCGAAATAAAGACGAAACGTTGATGAACACATAATACGGGTTGTTCCTTTTTATTTTCTCTATTTTGTCGGAATACTATTTCCATTATTTTCATCATATATATATATATATATATATATATATATATATATATATATATATATATATATATATATATACGTACAAGGTGTCCAAAAGGTCACTGAAGAATTCTGAATTTAAATAAA
>NC_136518.1:65017326-65094826 GCF_053919585.1 Euprymna scolopes
AATACAAAAAGAATCAAAGAAACAAACAGGTTTTTTTTTCTCTCAGGGGGAACAGGACCAAAGTTACAAAAAAATCAATCTAATAAAAAAAAATAATAATAAAAAAAGAACATAACATGTGAACGACTAGATAAACATGGCGGACAAACAGATCGAGAATTCTGGGTAAGTTTCCATATTATTTGAAATTATCATTGCCGGTTGTTCAACAAGTATGTATATGTTTTTGTACGGAGAAAAATATTTTGAAACTGGATAAACAAAATATTTGCCATTGTTTTAATACTGGATTAATAATCTATTATATAAAGTACAGTTGTCTGTGTGTGTGTCTCCGGTTAACACTCATGAGATACATAAGTTTACTACAGTTACGGATGCCCATTATTCTGAAGTTGGATAAATAAAATCTTTGCAATTGTCCTTATACTGGATTAATAGTCTATTATATACAGTATATTTATCTGTTTGTATGTCTGGCTAACACCCTTACGATACATAAATTAAATTTATGTTTATCGTTTTAGTTCATCGTTACTAAAAGTACGGATGCTCATTATATTAATAATCTATTATACTAGCATTTCAGCCCGGCGTTGCCCGGGTGTTTGGAGGTGTGTGTTGAGCAAAAAAAAAAAAAAAAAAAAACGTGGTGAATTTTAAAAAAAATTTGACCCCTATTATGACCCCTTAACATTTATGGTTTTGAGCTCAAATCAAGTTATTAAGTTGGATCCATGTCCAAGGAACCTATATCTAAAATTTCAACTGTTTAGACCCAAAATTGGCCGTGGAGTTTGGTAGAATTCTCAAAAGTATAAACGTTGAACTTTGACCCTTTAACAGCAAAATTTCTGGCCGAAAACTGATCACAAAGATTTTCCCAAATCTCAGTACCCTGTATATCAAATTTCGAGTCTGTAGACTTAAAATTGACAGAGTTATTGCGTAGGGAAATGTACACACACAGACACACACAGACACACACAGATACGTTCACTTTTCTATATATATATAGATTTGAGTTTATTTTAACTATAATTTGTCACTATCTAATTAGTTAGTAAAGTCATCTGAATGGTAAAATCACAGTCTATCGATAGGCATTTAATGTTGTCTAATATATGTCCAGGTAGGTTGAAATATCTTGCTTGTGGTGTGAAGGGAGATTTTTGTCGAATTCATGTTTTAGTTTTTTTAAAGCGGAATCGAAAAAATTCTTTTGTTTCGCTTTAATATATCCTCCGCTGTGATAAATGGAAAAATAGATATCGTAAATTATGTTGGAACTCTCATATGTCAGATGCGGCGGTTGAAGTCGGATGTGAAAAATTAGATTTCAGTTGCTGAGAAAACTTTGGTGTGAAAAACAAATAATATAAGTTCCTACTAGAAAAAGAAAACTCTGGCATTCAGCTCCCCCCCTCCCTCCCGGAGAATACCGGAATTAACTCTTAGCTAAGAAAAAGAATTCGTATTTATGGTTAAATTAAAATTGAAATGGCCGGCCATTTCTTCACGTAAATAGCAGCCAACCCAATTCAAAAGAAAATGGTCGTCCATTTCTAACATGCGAAATGACGTCACCGGTAGGTAAAAATAGACTTTTAAAAGATCACGTTAGAGACGGAAACGTAACGTTCGAGATCACGAAGTGTGAATGACGCTCTAGAAGATGGTCACATGAGTGATATCACGACCGTAACAATGATGAAATAAATGTCTTTGTTACAAAGAAAAACTGATTTGAAGTTCTTTTCTATTCTTTGTCCACTTTGTGACTGAGGCTACAGCGCATTGGTTCCCTGACTACGGTACACAATTCTTCAGCCGACCCAAGAGTAAAATATCACAATATTTTATTTAATGATTTCGACTTCGGTTGGTGTTTCTATTCTATGGCATATCAACTCCTTTTTGTTTTTTTGTTTGACTTCGAAGAACATGTTCTATCATTTATTAGAAACAATTAATGTTTTATCAAACTGCGTACAGCAACAATACGTATAATATCGAAAATTAAGAACTAAATACTCATTCTTTGATCCAAAACTGGTGCAGATTTCGTCAGGTGGGTCGATTTCTCAGGCCAGTTCATGTACTAACTAAAGGGAAGTAACTCTGATAATTTTTATCAAGGAATTGCTTCCCTTATGCCGACTCATTCCTCAAAAAAAATTGACTCCATATGTGTTTGCCCAGCGACAGAAAAGAAACGCACTGGGCAAAGAATTAAATGTGGACTTATAACTTTCATAACTATTTGGAATTGGTATGCATTAGCGATAAAACTGATTGCGGGAGTTCTGCAAGGACTAGCACGCGACTAAACTTATTATTATAGAGTCTGGTAAAATATTTATCCGGCCAATAACACCCTTCTCGATTTTTAAAAAAGATATTTAATTGCTGATGTTGTTGTTGTTGTTATTTGCGGTGTGTTATCTATATATTAATACGATAGCATGTGTGTTCTTTTGTGTGTCACGCTTACATCCGGGTCATTTAATTGTTATATTCTTCTATTTCTTGTCATAAATAATTCTACCAAGACTTCTTCATAAGTTTTGGTTTCGGTTTCGACTATAGCTGATGACAATTAAATCAACTACTTTTTATAAATAATTTTATCAAGAATTCTTCATAAGTTTTGGTTTCGGTTTCGATTATGGCTTATGGAATTCAAGTTATATATATATATATTTTTTTTTTCATAAGTTTTTATTTCAGTTTCGATTCAAGCTAATGCACCCAAGTTATATGGATATATTCTTATACTTTTGAAATCACAACTTTATAATGTATAAAAATCGATAGAACATTAACTCTATAATAATATATACAAAATCTGAAAGAATTAAAATATCCTATTTAAGCGTAATTTACGACTGGACTTTACCGGATATATTTTGTACTAGCTTAAATAAATACTTTTACAGTTTTAACAAAAAGGCTACAATAATATCAAAGCATCTTTATTTACACTGAACATCTACAGAATGCCAACATCGATGTATTACATCTGAATGTGTCCTCTGTGGAATTTCCACAGGTACCGCTAGCTTTAATCATTAGACGTGTTCTTGTTGTTGTTTGATGATTTTCTGTGCGTGTGAATGTTTCAGTTCATTTAATGATTGGAGGATAAAACAACGAGAATTATTCGCAATTACATGGAAGACGTCAACAATTATTCCGCCATTGTTTTTTTATAAAACTATTAAATTATTTTTAAATACATAATTGCTATACTTGAGATGTCTCGGATTGGTTTCGCCTGTTTAAGTACCAACATTCTAATATTTATTATTTTATAAATATAAGTCACACATATATGAAAGATTTAACCCCCCCCTATATATATATATATATATATATATATATATATATATATTTACCAATGGTGAAAAAACCGGACTAGAGTGCTCAATGTGTAGCCAGAGCAGTATATGGGAAATTTATTACTGTGAGTCCAGAATGAGTTTACATATTGTTTCAGCTAGAGGAAAATCCTCAAAAAGAAGAGAAAATATCCAACTAGCATCGTCAGAATTCATAGATGAACACACGAATTAATAGAGTCCATCTATGAATTCTGACGATGCTAGTTGGATATTTCCTCTTCTTTTTGAGGATTTTCCTCTAGCTGAAACAATGAAACAATGTAACCTCATTCTGGACTCACAGTAATAAATTTCCTACACACACACACACACACACACACACACACACATATATATATATATATATATATATATGTATATATATATCCGCATATAAACATGTATATATATATTTATACATATAAACATAAATAAACACACATTTAAACACACACACACACACACACACACACACACATATATATATATATAATTATTTCGTAACGTTATAAGGAGATGTGTTTTATGTATCAATTTTCAGTGTCTACTTTAATAGTGCTCAATACGTGAGTAGAACTGGTTAGTAAATAATGAAACTATATATAGCATTTAAGTTACACGGAAAGCTTTTGCGTTTCATACACATAGGGGATCGTAGACTAAAATGCTATTCCCTACAGGTACGAAACGCGGAAGATTCTGCGTAGTTTAATTGCCATATATTTCCATAAATTACTACTTGGCTCTACTCGCGTACGGAAGTAAATACTGAAAATTGACGCATAAAATATTATATCTCCTTATAGCATTTTATGTGACCACACGAATTAATAGGTTTCCCGACATATCGTCAAGAGTTAGGCTAGTCTGAAGAGCCATCTACATGCACATGGGCACTTGACATCAACCTGAAAGATGCAAAGCGTCTATCAAAACGTGGCAATCACCGCGAACTTATCATTATCCGAAGCTAATGTATATAACATGTTGATTGAAATATATATTATATATGTTTTATAACATATATAACATATCTAACATAATATTTAACATATGCAATGTGATATATATATATATTATATATATATATATATATATATCACATTGCATATGTTAAATATATATACATATCACATTGCATATGTTAAATATTATGTTATATGTGTTATATATGTCATATAATATATTATATAATATATGTATATATATATGATTAAGTATTAATCTACTATTTTCATGTCAGCTGACAAAGAACTTTATATATCTACACATAGGTGTGTGTATGTGTGTGCGTTGTTATCTGTGTACGTATGAATATTGTATAATATAAAAAAGCTTTAGAATATGCGGTACATAAATATATATTCTAAAAGCATTCTTTCACTAAAAGTAAAAAGAAGTGCCTTTCTGTCCTTATTCTTTAGTTTTAAGAGACTATCACTTCAAATAAACAAATTTTAGAGAAACGATTGCGCATGGGAAAATGCATAGTAATCTCCTGCAGGCATGCGCAGCAGGAACGACTTAAGCGTAAAACCTGTCAAACTTCGATTGTTTGCGCATGTATAGATACCCATCTGTGATTCGTGATTACGTTAGGAAAACAGAACGGCTTTATCGAAAAAGATCAAAGAAGACAAACTCCTTCAAAACAAGTACATAAAATAATAATAATAATAATAATAATAATAATAATAATATGTTTGTCTTCAAATAAAATTAAAAGATGGCAACTGTAAAGCTTTCTATGAAATCGATCCAAACTTTTTGAAACAAAAATAAATTCAAGCAAAAAAAAAAGAAAAAAAAAGGCCAACTACAGCTGATTTCGATATTAAAATTGAAACTTCAGAAATAAAAGAAAGTTTTCACAAATTTTGTGCCACCAAACCAGTGAACGTTTGCGGTAAAAATATACTGCTACTACAACGGATAGATAAGTCTCATTCGTTTTTTTTTCTTAAATAATAATAATAATAAAAACAAAATGGCGACTTTATACAAAGAAAAACCGAACGTCTTAAGAATAAAGCGTGTTACAATAAAAATATAACTACAACTTATTTAGTTATTAATATTGAAAAATTTAAAGAACTTAAACATGCCGCTGTCTTTAGCAAACCTGTCTATCATCTTTATAAGGCAGTTTATCTTGATTTTCTGAAAGTTAAAATAAACTTTTAATCCAACAACTAAATTCTAAAACTTAACATTTTATTTTACATCTAAATAGCAATCTAGTGGTGATACAAGCACATGCATCTATAAATAAACAGATAGGAGCAAGTAACCTAATGAAAAAGAAATGCTTGGAAACAATTTATGGAAGACCGAATCTGTGACGAAATAGAGTTGACAACCGTAAAGAGAACAGCCTCTATTCTTTTAAAGAGCTCTCGAATATGAATTCAAATCATAAAGAAGTCAAGTGCTTGATCGAGGAGGAGTTATCTCCCTTGATATTTTGAAACAAACTGAAGTTTAAAAATGTATAACCAGGAGATATAGGATCGGAAGAGAATTAAAATATCAGAGAAGAGCTTGACTAATGGGAGAGAACTTGAATACGTACTAGACGCTATTCTCGAGTGTCTTAAGTCTTTTTCTGCGTGAGTTTGCCAGAGCAATCTGACATTAGGATACTTTCTCCTACAAGGAAGCCCTGACTAAACATTAAAAACAATACAGTATTCGCAGCCCCTAAATAAGATCACCTTAGCATGCTTTATGCGAGGAATGGTGCACCTTCTTCAACTGATCCTGCCGATATTAGTAGCGCTAAGCTAGCTACTACACCAGACTAGATGAATTTTTGTCCAGTAATACGAAGAGACCACAAAAAGATATACTCGAACACAATTAACTAACCAATTACTGAGAGAAAATTTCATGTTCTTCAATTCTTCAATGCCAATTCTTCAAATTAACGCAACATGTTGTAAAGAACAATTTAATGGCACACTCGAATATCTATAGTAGAAAAAGAAAAACCAATTCAATAATAATAATAAAAGTAATAATAATAATAATAATAGTAATAATAAAAGTAATAATAATAATAATAATAATAATAATAATAATAATAATAATAATAATAAAAGTAATAATAATAATAATTGTTGTGGTGGCACACATTCATTTGCATATGTGGATAGCAATTACACATAAATAGGAAGACTCAGTTAGTCTTGGTGTGTGTTCACCAGAAGCCACCGAAGGCCGCCGAGAGCAGATATGTTTCTCCAGCAAAGACTCTCTTATTTGACACCATTATGTAAATATCCTGTAAATATACTTTTTCCTAATACACTTCTTATTTGATCTACCTTTGTTTGTTGAGCCGTCATTTGTATTGCTTTCTACGTTACTTGTTTCAACCTGCAAACTTAACAATAATAATAATAATAATAATAATAATAATAATAATAATAATAATAATACGTTTGTCTTCAAATAAAATTAAAAGATGGCAACTAATATGAATATCTAAGTAAAAGACAGACCTTACTTATGAAAAACTACGGATCGAAACACCGTCATGCCAGTGTAACACACTCTGTACATGTATGTATGAATAAATAATTATAGAAATAGTTCTATTTAATATCGAGCAACTTTATATAAACCCGGTGTAGATATTTATCCTACGAATACATTTTTAACTTGGTCTACAATATATATATATATATATATATATATATATATATATATATATATATATATATATATATATATATATGTATATATATGGTAAGCAGCTGATGATCCCCGTTTTCTTACAAAATTTTAGTTAAGCTTTTCAATTTTCATCCTTATGTAGTTAAATTCTGTTTTAAAATTGAAGACTTTTTCGAAATCGAACATGCAAGTGCTAAGTCTATTTCTATTTAACAATTTTAGTTAAGGCCTTTATTTCATCCTTCGTCCTTATATAAATTAATTCTCTTTTGTCATTATAAACTTTTTAGAAGTCGGATTATGTAGGTGCTAAGTCTGTGATAGGTTAAAATTAATATTTCTTTTCTTCCGGGAATTTAACCTGCATTCTTGATTTTTATTTTTGCATTTTTTTTTTATTCAAAGCTTCTTTAAACTATATATATATATATATATATATATATATATATATATATATATATATATATATATATATATATATATATATATATATATATATACCATGGTATTTCGAAGCCTAATGCTTCTCATCAGGAGAGGAGAGAAGATGCTATTAGGGATGTGACGCCTATATATATATATATATATATATATATATATATATATATATATATAGCATCACATCCCTAATAGCATCTTCTATATATATATATATATATATATATATATATATATATATATATATATATATATATATATATATACATATATATGTATATAGGGATGTGACGCCTATATATATATATATATATATATATATATATATATATATATATATATATATATATATATAGGCATCATATCCCTAATAGCATCTTCTATATATATATATATATATATATACATATATATATATATATATATATATAGGGATGTGACGCCTATATATATATATATATATATATATATATATATATATATATATATATATATATATATATATATATATAGCATCATATCCCTAATAGCATCTTCTATATATATATATATATATATATATACATATATATATATATATATATATATATATAGGGATGTGACGCCTATATATATATATATATATATATATATATATATATATATATATATATAGGCGTCACATCCCTACTATGTTTCCTAGTATCTTCTCTCCTCTTCTGATGAGAAGCATTAGTCTTTGAAATACCATGGTATATAGAGTTTTACTTATCCTGCACCCCTAATTGATGCATAATCCTTATTGAATAAACGAATAAATCTATACGCATTAGTATATATTTTTATGTTGTTGTTTTCTTGTTTTCTTTATAGTTTATATAAACTTCAAAGCTGTTGAGTTTTGCATCATCCCTAGTCTAGGTCAAATCAAAACGTCTATGAGGGTGAACTCTTTGGTCATCACTTATTATGACGTTAGTTATTCAAGACAAAACAACGTTTTCATTTCATACTATTTCCTGGAAGCCTAATATATAAAAGGCACTATGTCTGTCTGTCCGTCTCTCTGTATGTCTGTCTCCATATTTTTAAACTCTATCGCTTCCGAAACTAAAAGTCGTAGAACGGAGCTAGGGGTCTCAAATGAGTGAGTTTTTATGGGCCGTTCTTTAATGGGTATTTGGCTAGTTTAAATAGTCTTTTAGGGGTAAAAAATGAGTCAGTGGTAACGTCACCAGCTTTTGATGTTACAGTTTTGCTTTCGGTTTCGATTCTAGCTGATGGCACCTAAATACTTTTTTTTATTTTTTAAAATCACGATTCTATAATTTACGAAAATCACGACTCTATAATATACCAAATCTGGACAAAATAAAATATATTTAAGCGTATTTTACGATCGTGCAAAGCCCCCCCCCCAGTCCTTGATAATGTTAAAATTTCGATATCGGCGTCACGACACAAAGGCGCACTCCGCCGACATTTAAAGATATTATACGTGTGAGAAATTATTAATTGTGGGCCGCTGGGAGTTTATATAATATATCTTTGAGAGTTTTTATTTATTAAAAATGGGTTGCAGAATGCCTTATTTTGCTGTTATTAACTTAAATTGAAGCAGGGAAGTTGTGTATTTGTAGATGTTGGTGAATAAAGCTAATGAGGACAGGCTATCGCACGTATTTCTTTTACTAGGGTGTAACTGTTATCAAGGCACAAGGGCCACTTAAGTACAAGGGCTAATTGAGTGTCTGTCGGTTTACAGTATGGCATATATATATATATATATATATATATATTTCTGTAAAATATATCTTCTTATATATCAATCCTTATTTAAGAAGCTCAATGTAACTACAGAGCAATGTAGAGAATAAACTACAAAAAGTTGTATTCCAAAATTCGTGATGTTGACCATCTCATAATTTATTCTTTTAATTCAGTTGACTTCTACAATTCTTGACAGTATCTGTTTCGTAGCGCAAAATCAATCACTTAATTATTATATCAATCAGTGAAACTATTATGCTCTTAACTCATCAGAAGAATTAGCAACCATCAATCCGTCAAAAGGAAATGAAGTGTGATTTGGCATGATTAAAATCCGAAAATTGGAAGAGACGCTGAAAATACCTTTATATTTTTCTATTACGCCATATATATATATATATATATATATATATATATATATATATATATATATATATATATGTGTGTGTGTGTGTGTGTGTGTGTGTGTGTGTGTGATTATAATGATAAATTAATAATCCAAAGTAATTAAAAAAGAAAATAAAGAAAACTAGAAATTGTTTATATGTTCATGGAGGTTTCGTCTTTAATCAACGACTTTTTCAAGATTTTAAGATTTCAAATGAGTAATCTGTAAACAGGGTTTGAAGAAAGATAACACGCCGATGAAAATATAAACAATCCTCTGATTTCTGTTATATATATATATATATATATATATATATATATATATATATATATATATATATATATATATATGTGTGTGTGTGTGTGTGTGTGTGTGTGTTTATGTGTACATACTTAAACATCCGTACAGCGGACAAAACTGTTGGAACCAGCAGAGAGATAAAATTTCAAAAGAGGAAAGTAGAATCTGTTTGTACGCCCGAAAAAAAAAGCAACAACAAACAAACAATCAAACAACTTAAATTGACGGTCGGTCGGGTGAAATAGGAAAGACTTTTTGGAAGCGCTGACAACAAACATATATATAAAGAATTAGTTGCCTAGCAACCCATCAAATCTATGTTTATATTTATGTGTTTTTTAAATTGTTTTTTTTTTACTTCAAAGAAAAAAAGATTTTTTGAAAAAGAAAATCTTTTTTATACAGTTTTTTTTTGTGTCAAACTTGTATAATATATAATTTTTATATATAATATTTTTTTCTATGGAAACGCTACAAATATAGGAGGTTAAAAAGAATGACAAAAAACAACATGGGTCATAATAATAATAATAATAACATTAATAATAATAATAATAATAATAATAATAATAATAATAATAATTGTGTTGGAAAGTTTGGGTTTTAAAAAAACTTAGAATTAAAGAAAATCGTGGGTTGATATCAATTTTTGGTAAAACGAATTTCAAACAAATTGTTTTCCTTTATGAAAAAGAAAACAACAAAAAAAAAAACAAAGAAAATGAACGAAACCGAGGGTTGATTTTTTTTTCCTTTTTCACAGGTAAATAAATAAAATCCAAATTAAATCGAAATTAATTTCTTCACCCACAATAGAAAATGTCGGATGAGAAAACATTGAAAGAAATGTAGTTTTTTTCTTCTTTCTCAATGTTCAGTTTTTGGTCCATTTTCATGCCCATAGTAATGGCTTTAGTTTAATCATTTAAATATGATTTTTTGAAAATTTTTTTTATTTCCTTCTTCTTTGTTTATAAAAAAAACAGACCTTTTCACCCCATCCTTGAGGGACCACGTCGAATTTTACTTTTTTAAGAACAAAAACAAAATAATATATATATATATATATATATATATATATATATATATATATATATATATATATATATATATAGACGCCCGTGATCGCCTACAGTGACATCTAGTAAATTTTCTGCTAAAAAAAGAAACCCTTTAACGAAGGTTATAACAAGTAACAATCATTGCGAAAATGTTTTTTTTTCATCAATTTTCATTAAAATATAAAAACAAAATAAATTTATAACGGTAAAAAAAAAGAGAAAAAAGTCATAAAAAGGGTATTTATAAAAAAGCAAAAATGGGATTAACGAAACGAAATTACAAATACCGGTAAAAAAACAAAAACAAAATGGCGGCATTGTAATATTACAATTATCATAATTGTCCTTTTTATGTGCTCTCTTTTTTTTTTTCCTTAAACATTTGTAAACGTCACTGTTTTGCGTGTGTCTGTTGGTCCCCTTCACAGGGAGAGCGAATAGTCCTGACGGTTTTCTGTCGCGCCGGTTTATCCATTCGGAGGCTGGATTGATTCGTGTCGGTGTCTCTTCCCACCGTTGGCTTGTGTCCAAGAATCTCCAAAATGGCGTCAACTGTGTTGTATAGTTCGTTTTCGAAATTATGCATCCGTCTTAAAGGGATAAAAGAAGTTTCAGACGCCGGAGACGAAGGCAAAGAGGGAGAGCGTAAAGAGATAAAGAAAAGAAAAAGAGAAAAAAGAAGAAAAATAAGTACAATATATTAAAACAAAAACCATCAAAGAAAGCATAGAAAATATATATAATAGATATTTAGTTTCGGTTATAGTCAGCTAACGTACTTCCTAACTTCCGGCGTACCCGTTACTGGTAGTGGCGACAAGGCAAATCAGTTCCTTCACTTTTATTGTTGTTCGGTATTTTT
This sequence comes from Euprymna scolopes, assembly GCF_053919585.1. Lineage (NCBI taxonomy): Eukaryota > Metazoa > Mollusca > Cephalopoda > Sepiida > Sepiolidae > Euprymna > Euprymna scolopes. The sequence goes on from NC_136518.1 coordinate 65,029,186, forward strand.
TTTTTTGTGAAGCGATTTATTTAAATAAAATATGAGAAAAGAACATTATTTAAAAGTATACAATAAAACTTAACAAAATTATGCGCATAAAAATAACACAATCAGTCTTTATATTTGCATTTTTAATAACAAAAGTAAGAGTAAAATTTTTCATTTTTTTAAAATTTTATAAAAAATATGTTTATGAAATCATAAAAAGTATTTTTAATTTTAAAAATAAAATTCTTTTATTTGAATCCATATGACAAACATATGTTTATGAAAGAATAAAAATAAAATTATTGAAATCAAAACATCAAATGAAATCATTGAAATCAAGATTACAAAATTTTCAAATATTATAACAAACGTATCCAATACATAATATTCACAAAATGGTTTTAAAATATTTTAAAAAGTGTTTTTAATCATTCTCTGAAAAATAAAAAATTAAATTAATTTCAATTCTTTTGGAATTTTAGTTTTAAATCTCATTTTTGACAGTCTGTAGCGTTGAACATTTTGCTCAATCTGTAAGTTTAATTTTGACAAATATTTTCGTCGGTCTACCAGGTTCCAGTTTTTAAAAGCATTTGTGATGGTCTGTCAGCTTAAACTTCGACTATCATTTAATTGGTCGGTAATGTTTAAGTCTGAAATTGCATTTACTGTTGCAAATAACATTTAGTTTTATTGAAGATATGATAATATAATACACACACTATATAAATAAACATAGTATATATAATATAATATTACGCATAATAATATATTATATAATATATATATATATAATATTATGTATAAGAATATATAATATAAAGTATCCTGTACCTCTATAAGGCCATAATTCGCCCATGTATGGAGTATTGTTGTCACATTTGGGCTGGTGCATCTGCTGCTAGTCTCTCGCTACAAGAGAAGGTTCAAAAGAGAGTCGCCAATCTGATAGCCCCTGAACTGGCATCTAAGCTTCAGCCTCTGTCCCATCGACGAAACGTTGCATCCCTCTGCCTGTTCTACAAGTATTTTAATGGTGAATGCTCTGACAAACTGCAGACACTTGTGTCCCCACGACGTAGACACCCTCGACAAACCCGACAGGCAGCTAAATCCCACCCCCACACAGTAGAGATTCCTAGATGTAAAAGATCTTTCTACTCCAGTTGTTTCTTCCCCAGACCGCTAGACGCTGGAATTCCATTCCAGGTCCCTGCTTCCCTAACTCTACTGACATGCAGAAGTTCAAGTGTAACGTTAACCGACATCTTGCTACCCAAATCCCAACATAGTGCCCCAGTAGTTGCTGCCCCTGATAGTAGCCCCCACACCAAAGTGGCAATGTGCCTTGTTTGGGGTGAAAATGTAATAAAAAAAAAATAAAATAATACATAACAATATATAATAACACAATATATGTAATGATGAAATATATGATAATATAATATGCAATGATATATAATAATATAGCATTTTGTAATAAATTAGTGTAATATATAATATACTATCTTTCTGTGTTCTGGCGTTGCCCAAGAAAGTAGATTAACTCAAGTAATTCTATGACAAACCTGAACAATATTTCGCGAATACAGATATTACAAACTTAATACTTGATTTTGAAAACATAAACGTTTTGTTTTATTGTAATTTTGTGTTATATTGTAAACGAAGCCTCTGGTTTATTAGAAAAATAACACAGTTGTTTGTTTCAGTTATTTGTTTTGTTCAATAAAAACAAAATAATTGTCTTTTGAAGAAAGCTTAAGCGATTTAATTATTGGTAATATTGGGTATGTTATTAAAATAAAGCCATCTTACTACTAAATTTGTAAAAACGACCTGTTGCAGATGATATCTCGTATTATCGAAGATATAATAGTATAATTGAATACAGAAAACATAATCTTAATGTAATGCACCGAGAAGAATATGGCCGGACAACAACTTCTGGGCGCCATAATATGCAACATGTCAGCCGAAATAAAAACAACCGTTCGGTGAATTGAAAATATATCCACTAGGATATATGAGGGATATATATATATATATATATATATATATATATATATATATATATATATATATTTGAGGGATAAGTATTGGCTGAAGAGATCTTGATATGGTCTAATTATCGGGCTTGAAACCGACGGTACCAATGACTTGTCTCATCTAACAACTTTCTGTACACAAAATACAAAATATAAATACGCTCTTATATTTCGGATTTTCCTTTTAATTGAGCACTCTGCTGGATTTCTTTTTCCAAAAAACTAATCATATATATATATATATATATATATATATATATATATATATATATATATATATATATATATATATATATATATATAAGAGTGTAACCATCAACAATTGTGGGGGTTTCAGCCTTTTATCATTTTTTATTTTAGAATATTTTTATAACGCGTTTCAAGCTTTGTACAGCTCTCTTCAGATATATTTTTATGTAAAGTTTTTTTAAGTGAAGGGTTGAAATTTTATTCTGGAGAACATTTTACATCTAATGGCGCGTTCTCGCTTCTGGAATGGTGTGAGCAACCTGGGAATCAATATGGCAGACACCTTATGCATATGCAAATGGTCATGAATGATAGTTTCCACAGATCCTGTACTAATCTTGACATTTTGGGCTATTTGGCGAATAGTAATGCGCCGATCTTCCAAAATGGCAGAAGGGGGGCTACCAGGTCTGGGAGCTGTTTCCACAGACTTCTGGCCATATTTGAATTCACGATGCCAGCGTTTTACAAGGTCATATGATGGGGCATTATCACCATAAGTTTATTTCATTTCATCAAAAGTCTCCTGTGGTGTGCGTCCTTTTAAATACAAAAACCGGATCACTGCTCGATATTCAACAAGCTCCATTTCACACCTGACTCAGTTCAAACAGAAACCACAATTACTTCAGGGTTGTAATTTGCTACATAACCCGTAGAGATATAAATCACTGCACATGCAAATTTTCAGCTAGATCAGACAACTGGAAGTGGGTCAGGGGCATTACTTATTGCACGCCCCTCGTATATATATATATATATATATATATATATATATATATATATATATATATATATATATATGTGTGTGTGTGTGTGTGTGTGTGTGTGTGTGTGTGTGTGTGTGTGCGTGTGTGCATGCCTGTGTGTGTATATATACATAATGTATATCCATGTGTGCAAGACACTCTTCGTTTTCTCTGTTTTCGCCATGGGGAGGGCAAATTCATGTTTTAATGAGCTTAAAAATCTTTGTCGCGTCAAAATACTAACATGCAGAAACAATCAGAAGTATCCAGCCGCCATGTTGGACGCCATTATATCTCATTGGGAAGTCAAACCTCTACTCAACTAATGGAATGCAAAGCAAAGAATGCCAAATTGCGGCGAAGGAGATTTGAGACTCTTGCTCCATTGTCCCCGAAAGAATTTCCAAAAATTGATTTTCAATTCTGCCTTTATTTAAGATACACGCAGCGCACGACCATGACAAAAGAATTTATCGTTAGATAAATTGAAAGTCATTAACTTAAGATACGTCCACTGATTGCAATAAACTTTGTCCGTTGGTCACCGATCTATAACACTTCAGTTTGAAATAGCTATCTTATCACCAAAATCCTAGATTGAATGGACGTATCTTAAGCATATATGTTTTTTGTTTATTTATTAATTAAAAGAAAAGATAATGCTACATTAAATGTAATACTGCCAGACATCAGAAATTATATTTCAAATCTAAGACTGCCAGACCAGACAAAATGTGTTATTTAAAAATTAGGAATATCAGACAAAGAAATATTGAAAATTCAAAAGTGAAGACCATCTATGCGATTTAACATTTAAGACTGCGTGCCCAAGGTACTATTTCAAATTTTGATTGCCAGATTATAAATATTTCAAATTTAGGATTGCCAGATGAAAAATTCCTATTTCAAATCTAAGAATTCCAGACAAAAAGAAATATATATTTCAAATTTAAGAAAAAAAAATCTATTTCGAATAAAATCACGAGTCCCTAATTTTAAGACACAATGCGTTTCCTAGTTACTTCGGGATATCTTTTCTTGTCTGCGGCTACTTCTCTCTCACAATTATTTCTAGATTGTACAAACTTTTGTCTATATGTATTGCTATACAAAAAGATATATATTTTAAATTTAAGACTGCAAGACAAAAATGACAGTTCCAATTCAGATCTCGTAGACCTAAAAATGCTATTTCAAATATAAGACTTCCAGAACAAAAACTGCTATTTCAAATTTAAAACTGTCAGACTAAAAACTACTTTTTCAAACTCCAGACTCTATGGCCAAAAAATGCTATTTAAAATTTAAGACTGGCAGCAGAATATGCTATCTCAGAATTAAACCACCAGACAAAAATGTTATTTAAAATTTAAGACTGGCAGACCAAATAAATCCTATTTCAAATATAAAACTGCCAGACCAAAAATGCTATATACAATTTAAAACTGACAAATCATAAAAATCGTATATTTATTTATTTGTGAACTGTTATCCTCATTTTCATTGTTATTACTGTTGTTTCGTCACGTTTCGGCCAACTATTCCTCTGGCCTTCTTCGGATGGCGCACTGGATAAAGGCGTTGAATCTCTGCGGTTCCAAGCGAGCATTGTCTGTAGATAGCGATTTCAATCCTACCCAAAGCAGGCTAGAGTCTTAGTTGACCAAAACATGATGAGACAACAACAACTATGGAAGGCAGTAATTACTGGGAATATAGTTAAAAGACTACACATTCCTATCCGGTCGCGGTAAATCATCTGAAGACGGTCAGAGGATAAGTTGGCCGAAACATGGTGAAGTAACAAAACCAACAATGAAGATGAGGATAACAGTCCACAAATAAATAAATATACAAATTACTCAACTCAAAGGATTCAAATAAAAATATAATATAGAAATTGTATTTAAAAATAAAACCCCAGACAAAAAAAAAAAAAAAAAATGCTATTTCAAATACAGGGTGGAACGCCATAGAAAAGACGATATGATTCCATTTCCGTTTGATGAAAACCGTTTTTCTTTTTTTTTTTTTTGCAGACCATCAACTGGTTCGATATTTGTGTACAAATCCCAAGCGCCACATCCTGTCACCTCACATCTTCGACGTCGGCTTGAAAGTCAACACCAAAGTGTACCTGGATGTGGTCAAGAGTGTGATGATCAGGTGACCGCTGGCAGACCCTGAGTGTGGCACCAGAACTCGGCGCCGGCCCACGTCTAAAGAGATCCAGACTTGGCTTCAGAAGGAGGGCTACGACTTTGCCCCCTTCGCTCACTTGTCCCCTTCCTGCCTCTACCTGAATCCGCTGGACTACTTTGATTGGTCGTAGTCGAAAACATCACCAACATGGCCTCCCACATGTGGAAAAGGCATGTTCTCGGTTCCGGATTATATGGAGGTGGTGATTGAGGCTGAAGGTGGCTACATTAAATAGATCTCAACTGTATTACATAATAAAGTAATCTGAATTGATTTTTTCCATAAAGTTTTAAAATAAAGCTGTAATTGTAATTGTCTGTATTTTTGAGATGAGGTGTTTTCATTGATTGAGATTGTCGGACTGACTTCCTCATCTTTGTTGTTATTGTCACAACGTTTTGGCCGTTTTGCCTTCCGGTTCCCCAGTTCGATACAAAACAACTGATGAAGGCCGGAGGGCAAAACGGCCAAAACGTTGTGACTATAACAACCAAGATGAGGAAGTCAGTCCGACAATCTCAATCAATGAAGCTGTAATGTTGTTTTCTTTAGGAAAATAAGACAACCAACCAACCAACCAACCAACCAACCAACCAACCAGCCAAACAACCAGCCAACAAAACAACCAACCAACCAACCAACCAACCAACCAACCAACCAACCAACTAACCAACCAACCAACCCACCAACCAAGCAAACAACAAACCAAACAAGCAACCAAACAACCAACCAACCCACCAACCAAACAACCAACAAACAAACCAACCAACCAACCAACCAACCAATCAACAAACCAACAAACCAACCAACCAACCAACCAAACAACCAACCAACCAAACAACCAACCAAACAACCAACCAAACACACAGCAAACCAACCAAACAACCAACCAACCAACCCACCAACCAAACAATCAACAAAACAACCCACCAACCAACCAACAAAACAACCAACTAACCAACCAACGAAACAACAAACCAAACAACCAACCAACCAACCAAACAAAACAACCAACCAATCAACAAACCAACCAACCAACCAACAAAACAACCAACCAACCAAACAAAACAACTAACCAACCAACCAACCAACCAAACAACCAACCAAACAACCAACCAACCAATCAAACAACCAACCAAACAACCAACCAACCAACCAACCAACCAACCAACAAAACAACCAACCAACCAACCAACCAACCAACCAACCAACCAAACAACCAACCAACCAACCAACCAACCAACACAACAACCAACCAACCAACCAACTAACCAACCAACTAACCAAACAAACAAAAAGTGTTATTATACTACTCCTAGTTTAATTTGAATGTTCAAAAGTGAGTTATCTTCATTACATAAACACTTTCCTCGTATATATTACTAGCAAATAGACCCGACATTGCCCGGGATTGAATGATGATCGACGAATGTTTCACACGCCCCTCATTTAGTCATTGAAATCGGTAAAATCGACTATTTTTCAATTAAATCGATTGATTGCCTGCTCTGGTTTAGGATCAATCGCAGTGCATTGGGAGGAGGCCTCTGCGCAGTGACGTGTACCCACAATACATTGTAATTTATATTGAACTCTAAAGAACCTACTGTTGATTTATAAAATTATTTTTATATATAATAACTTGAATAAATGTTTAAGATGCAAAAGTACTATGACTCTATTGTGATCAAAATAAAAACATTCATTTCGAACACGCCCCTGTCATATCAAAGGACATACTGTTGATTTTATATGCTGAGCTTTTCTTCTTGTGCTGTGTTAATGGCTTGAATTAAGTTTAAAATGAAAAAATAGCTAAGTATCATGGTGCAACTGTGCTCTAAAGAAAAACATTCATTTCGAACGCACCCTTGTTATATCAAAGAATATACTGTTGATTTTATATGCCGAACCTTTCTGCTTGTGTAGCAATAAAACTTTTCAAATTCACTTGCGATGTTAGGCTGTATAATGTGCTAACTTTGGTTAAAATCACTTGTTCCTTCTTTCCTTGGATTTTTTCGATTATCGATACTCATCGAAGACATTCCGATACCAAACCTTGCGAAGCACATAAAGTACATTTATATGAAATTAAAAAAAAATCGGCTCATCGATTAGGAGTCCATAGGAAACGAACTCACAGACATGCAGACAAAGAAGTTCCGTTTATATAATAGTAGAGAGAGAGAGAGAGAGAGAGAGAGAGAGAGAGAGAGAGAGAGAGAGAGAGAGAGAGAGAGATAAATTGATACAATTCTGTGATTACTTTGTGTGGTTTTGTGTACGTGTGTGTCATTCGCTCATACATGACTCATGTATTACCATTTTTTTATGTTTAGTATTAATTTGATATTTATTGAAATAATAAAACCAAATAGAAAATAAAATATTATTTCTGTGTGAATAACTAAAAAAATTAAAAAAAAACTGAATAAAATTAAACGAAAGTGACGTTAATGAAGCTCGGCGAGGGTTCAATATAGAACAGAATAGATAATAAAAATCTGAAGCAACGAAAGAAGTCAAACGGATGGCGACTTTGAGATTATGTATTCCAAACGATGTAATTTGACTACGAGGCTTAACCAAGATGGCGACAGGACTAATATCTGGAATTCAGAAAAATTAAAACACAACAATGGCCGACATTTGATTTACAAGTTAACCAATTATTGATTCTTTCATTCTTTCTTTTAAGTATAGCCTTTTCTTCATCTAAATAGTTTTGCTACATTTAATGTCATCATTATTATTAAAATGCTATCTAAATATTAATTTATTTATCCGTACGTTGTGTCACAAAAACCATCATCAGCGCAAACATTAATTAATGAGAAACTAATTACCTCCCTTTATAGTCGCTTTTTATCAGTTAAAAACCATTAAAACCATTTCCTCTCCAAAGATTTTTAAAAGAAAAAACAAAAAAAAAACATGACTGTCTGTTTATGGTTTCAAATTAGCTAGTCTATTTTACTCATGTTCACACCTTACAGAGCATATCGCCACTTAGACGTAAGGGGCTACTATTTGGGGCCATGTCTGGGAAAGATTAACAAGATATTTGTTTATGTTACATTTAAACTTCTGCATACCAGAACAGCCAGGGAAGCAGGCAGCAGGAAGGGAAGTCCAAAGTCTAGCTGGTCGAAGGAAGAAACTATTAGAATAGAAAGCTTTCTGGCATTTAGGGACAGCAATAGTGAAGAGGTGAGATCTTATTGCTAAGTCGAGGGGGTACAAGTGAGACGAGTTAAATTTATTTTATAATTAAAAAAAAGTTATGTTGATGAGAGTTTTTTTTATTATAGTTTCCTTTTAAAATTAAAAATATATGCAAGTGACATGTGTAATAATTTATATAAAAAATATTCAGAAAAAACAAACAAAAACAAAACAAAATAATATGTTATGTGTTGAATTTTCTTTAAAAAAACAAATTAAGCTTTAAAAGGTTAAAAAAGATATTTTTTCTAAAATTGTTTTATATTCGTTGTTATTTATTTTGTTTTATTTTTTATTCATTTTATTTATTATTAGTTAATAATTTTTCAACTACCACGGAATTTCCACGGGTCCTGCTAGTATTTTTATTTTATTTTTTATTCATTTTATTTAATATTAGTCAATAACTTTTATTTATTTTATTTATTATTAGTTAATAATTTTTATTCATTTTATTTATTATTAGTTAATAATCTTTCAACTACCACGGAATTTCCACGGGTCCTGCTAGTATTTTTATTTTATTTTTTATTCATTTTATTTATTATTAGTTAATAACTTTTGTTCATTTTATTTGTTATTAGTTAATAATTTTGCAACTACCACGAAATTTCCACGGATCCTGCTAGTATTTTTATTTTATTTTTTATTCAATTTATTTATTATTAGTTAATAACTTTTATTCATTTTATTTATTATTAGTTAATAATTTTTCAACTACCACGGAATTTCCACGGGTCCTGCTAATATTTTTATTTTATTTTTTATTCATTTTATTTATTATTAGTTAATATTTTTTATTCATTTTATTTATTATTAGTAAAAATTTTGCAACTACCACGAAATTTCCACGGGTCCTGCTAGTATTTTTATTTTATTTTTTATTCATTATTAGTTAATATTTTTAATTCATCTTATTTATTATTAGTTAATAATTTTTCAACTACCACGGAATTTCCACGGGTCCTGCTAGTATTTTTATTTTATTTTAATTACACTTTCGTTTCTAAATATTCGACTAAATATATGTCCATTCTACATCCAATTTTCTAATTAACTTTTCATTTGTCTTCAAAATACGCTTTCATTCTGTATTCATTTATCTAATCTACACTTCACTTTTTTTCTTATGATATTTACATTACCCTTCTGAATTTGTATTATTATTCATGGACTACTGTTCTCATTGAGTGTGATTTTCACGACGCTTCAGTCGATATAATCTCCGACCCTCTTCAGGTGTATCTTGTCGAACTCGGGAATTTGGACAGAATTTCGAGCGGAACCCTTTATTTACTTGACGAGGGTAGCGTGCTCTTGGTCCTAAGTAATCCACCCAGGCAAGCAAGGTACCGAAATGAAGCTTATGACTCAACGGATGTTTTAGTGATATTTATATCCATGTTTGGTGTATGGAAATGCAAAAAAAAAAAAAAAAAAATGAAAAAATTACATTTTATTTACTGGATATTTTTCCGGTACAAGGACTCAAGTTTGCCCAGCTGAGAAAACTTGGGTTCATGTATCTATAAAAGTGAAAGTGCCTGTGTGTGTGTGTGTGTGTGTGTGTGTCTGTTTGTCTGTCTGTCTGTCTGTGTACATTTCCCTACACAATATCTCTGTCAATTTTCAGTCTACAGACTCGAAATTTGATACATATTGGATAATACATTGGGAAAATCTTTGTAATCGGTTTTCGGCCAGAAAGTTGGCTGTTAAGGGATCAAAGTTCAACGATTTGATCTTTGAGAACTCTACCAAACTCCTCCGCCAATTTTGGGTCTAAACACTTGAAATTTTGGATATAGATTCCCTAGACATGGATCTAACTTAATAACTTGATTTGAGCCGAAAACAATAAATGTTAAGGTGTCATAATAGGGGTCAAAGTTAAAAACAATTGATTGCTTTTTTTTTTGCTCAACATACACCTCCAAACACCCGGGCAACGCCGGGATGAAATGCTAGTATATATGTATATTTGTCGAGTTGTAAATCCATTTTATTTTCAATTACATTTTTGTTTTTCTTCGAGATACACCTTGATTTTGTATAGGCTTTCAATCTTTCATTTCCCTAATTACACTTCATTTTATTTCCGTGATACTTACATTGTCCTTCGAATTAGTTTTTAAAAATTTTTTCTTAGAAATATACTTTTACACTAAACTCGGTTCTCGTTTTCTTTTTAATTTGTTGTGGTAGGATCCACCTAATTATCATATGTGAAATGTCAACGATATAAATATGGTTGGTACCGTAAAGACGGGAGAGACCCAACGAGAGGCCCAACCAAATGGACTCTATGTAAACAAGCCGTGCGCGCATGCTTCCCCTCTGGTGCTGCCTGTGAGAGGACGCCACAAAAATACTGAAAGAATGATAAATGTGAGAAGTGTGAAGGGCCAATGTTGCCTTCACATTTTTGCCAAGTTTCAGAAAAAAACTAATGGATGGGGCAAAAGTTATGGGGTAAAAAATGTCTTTTTTTGCAATTTTGGAGCATTTGTGACCACTTTTGATCTCCTGGGAACGCCAAATCACAGTGTAAATGGACAAACGCTGCAGTTTCAAGCTTTAAGACATGTATATTTGAATTCAGCACCATGGAAAGCCACTATATAGACATACATATCAAGTTTTTGAGTAATATGAAAAAGAAGCTCCAAAAAGGCATGTTTTTTAGCTCTAAAAGTCTCAGAGGGATGCGAACCAGAATTTTTCCAGGGTCGCCCATACTGAATTTATATTAAGAACAATGGCCTCTAAATTTTGGCAAAGTTTCAGGAAAATCTAATGGATGGATCAAACGCTATGGGGCAAAAAGTGCCATTTTTGGCCATTTTGGAGTATTCTTGACTTCTTTTGAACCCCTGAAGACACCAAATCCCAGTGTAAATGGATAACGGTGGAGTTTCAGGCCTTAACACATGTATATTTGAGTTGGCCACCGTGAAAAAACACTATATAGTCAGACATATCAAGTTTTTGCTGAGAAATATGAAAAAAAAAGCCACAAGTTTTTAGCACTGAAAGTCCCCGGGGACGCGAACCAGAATTTTGCTAGGATCACCCGTAGTGGATTTATATTAAGAACAATGGGCTCCACAAGTTTCAGAAAAATCTAATGAATGGATCAAAAATTATAGGGAAAAACGTGCCATTTTTGGGCATTTTGGAGCATTTTTGGGGAATTTTGGGGCATTTTGGGGCATTTTTGACCTCTTTTGAGCCCCTGGGGACGCAAAGAAAAAAAAAATTTTTTTTACTGTGCACATCTGTTTAATAAAATACAATTTGTAGCAAAATTTCAGGAGTCAAAACCCGTAAAAAGCTTGCTGCATGCCTGAATACCCTTTATGTAAAATTTCAAATGTTTAGACCAAAAATTGGCTGAATAATTTGGTAGAGACCACAGAGGTAACATTTTTAAAAAACTTTGACCTCAATTTTGACCCCTTAACATTTATTGTTTTGGGCTCAAATCAGATTAAAAGTTTGATCCATGTTCAAGTAACCTGCATGTAAAATTTCAAGTGTTTAGACCCAAAATTGTTTACTTTGGACTTGAAGACGGCCATATTGTAGTCAGCTGGAAAGCAGGCAAACGTAAGAGAGTTCCACAGTTGAGCAGATCTAAGAAAGAAACATTGTTCATGGAATCTACGTTTAGGGTTAGGCACGGATGAAGAGTGGGGGAAATTATTGATAATGTTTTCAGCTAGACGAGTGTTTCTCACGAAAGTTTGGCGAGGGAGGACTATAGATTGGAGCTCATATGAGCACTTGTCATATACATAACGATAAAGCGGAGAAAAATTCGCAACGTCTCTTCTATGAGAAAGAGGTTGCAGGAAAGAGAAAATGGCATCCTCTACTAGGCTACGAAGTCTATTTTGAACTCTGTTCAGACAGGATAAGGTCTTTCTAGCAGCTCCTGCCCAAATGTGACAGTACTCCATCCTTGGACATACCTGGCTTTTATACAGCTAGAGAATTGCATCAGCAGTGAAGTATCTGCTTGATCGACAGAAGGATCCTACCATTTTTCCAGCGACCATAGCAACGGATTTGTTATACGTGTTCCATTTGATCAGGAGTAAAGCTTGTCAAAACATAAAGCCTTCCAAAGACAAGAGCCATCCATTACATTCATGTTTGATGGAAGAGTAGAAATATATTTATTAAGCGATTGAAAGATATGTCCATTTCATTTTGATAATATTTATTTGTGAATGTCCATATGGATGGAACTAATGTAGATAATCATCTCTATTTTATTATACATTTTAAATCGCAAGTCACGTTTAATTTCATAATAATTTCCCATGGGTAACTAATCTGTGTAAGTCATGAGATGAAAAATAGAGTTTTCGCTGGGTAGCTAATCTGTACAAGACTTGAACTGTAAAATGTTGCAGACGAAGAGCAGGATTTCTTTTCGTGTGCAGACGACAAATTATGTGTGAGAATTCTAAAATATCCAGTACGTTTTTTGAGTGATTCCAGTTTTTAATTCATTACTAGCAAAGTGTGGCTCTATTTGATTGGTAAGATCCTATCGCCAGTGTCTATACGTAGAACCATTCCTGTATTCTTTAAGCATACTCTTTAATTATATATATATATATATATATATATATATATATATATATATATATATATATATATATATATATATAAAGAAAATATATGGAACTAATATCGGAAATCGAATAAAGGTAACTACTAATTTCCGGAAATATTCATCAATTATCAGCAGAAATCGCGATAATATTGGAATTGTATGTAGCACCTCTGTTTGTTATATTTGACGTAGGAGGAGAAAAACTAACTTTACTTCATTATATATATATATATATATATATATATATATATATATATATATAATGTAGTAGTTCAAATCTTTGTTGACATTCAAAGACTTACATTTCTTCTTTTTTGTAACTTCTGTTCAAACAAAAGTTACAAAAAAGAAAAAATGTAAGTCTTTGAATGTCAACAAAGTTTTGTACTATATATGCCCTGCACCTATAAAGTAGATGCATTGAGCTTTAATCGAGATTAACGGTGATTCAGTTTTTACCATAACAGTCTCCACCCGTTAAACGAAAACGGTATACATTGAAATCAACAATATTTCAAAAATAAACTTTTATAATATATATATATATATATATATATATAAATATATATATATATATACACACATATATACACATATATATACATATATATACGTATATATATGTGTATATATAATATATATATATATATTATAAAAGTTTATTTTTAAATATCATATATATATATATATATATATATATATATATATATATATATATATATATAATAAATTCCACAGCCAAACAACGTCGCAGCTCACAAGAGCCATGACAGTCAAAGAACCGGAAGTCCAAGTCTTGGACTTCCGGTTCTTTGACTGTCATTGCGACGTTGTTTGGCTGTGGAATTTATTATATACAATCTCTCACATTCTGAAAATCATATATATATATATATATATATATATATATATATATATATATATATATATATATATATATATCAGAAAGAAATATATATAACGAGTAGAAATTTCTTCTCCGTAAATAGCTCTCGAGAAACAATATTTTAATCAATACATTCAAACGTGTTGGAGATCTTTATCACTTCGTCGTACGTTTATGACACAGGACGTCGATTCTTCCTCTAGACCGATCCGATGAACGGGCCGCTCCTCTCGACTCCTGGACGCCGGCTTCTCTATCAACGACATATTATCTCCCGATCACGTGCTACTTCATATGTTGACTCATCATGTTTGCCGAAAAGTTTACCGCGTTTTCTCCGTTTTGTTTATTTTCTTATTGGAACAAAAATAAATGGAATGATTTTAATTATTCTAAAAGTGTCCGCGAGAAGCACAAACACACGCGGGTATTCCTAAGATGCGTCCATGCAATCTGCGCGTTTAGTAAGTAAAATGCCGTTTTAGGCTCAAACGTGACAGACAAACAGAAAGACAAACGTCGTTTAAGCGTAACAGATCGACAATATTGTAGGATACGAAAAAGAAAAAAACATGCTTGCAAACTTAAGAATAATAGGACGAACAAAATGCTATTCTAAATTTAGCAGACCAACGAAAAACTATATTTCATACTTAGGCGTGACAGACAAACGTACATATCCTTTTATGGAAATGTTTTAACTTATCTAAAATAAGTAATTTCTATTAAGTCTACGCTTGTTCCTCTTTTTTTTACGTACATACTACTGTTAGGACGATTAATCGGAATCGGGAATCGGGAATCGGAAAAATCAGAGGATTTGTCTTTTTTTATTTGTCATTTTTTTATTTGAATTTGTTTAAACCAAAATCTTCCATTGCTGGTAATGATAATAAAGGAATAAATATTTATTGATTTTAAAATAATAGTAAAGTTAAAATCGATAGATCATCCTCCACAAGTGTATTTTGACGTTTAGGAAAATACCTGCTTATTTAACATGTTTTTTTTTTTTTCTTTTTTTTTTTTTACAAATATCGGGAGAAAAAAACAATCTTATAGTTAAATAATTAGAAACTTATAAAGAATCGGAGTCGGAATCGGTAATTTTATCGAAATCGGGAAAATATTCGAATCGTTCCATCACTAATACATACATATATACCGACAGGCATTCTATCTATCCGTATGTTTTCTTTTTAAAAATAAGACGCGTTTATAATTTTTTTTTAAAAAGTGTGGCAGCCTAACGAAAATATTATTTCAAATTTCAGCGTGACAAACCAACGGGAAAACTATATTTTGAGTTTAGGCGTGACAAACGTACGTACCTATTATTTTATTGAGATGTTTTCATGTCTCTTAAGTTCCGTCCATTAAATATACGCTTCATCGTTATTTTGAATTTGAGAATGACATACAGATTGCTTCTTTTTTGTCTTAAATAAGATACGCTTATTAATTTTTTAATAGTATAACAAACCAGCAGAATGTTATTTCAAACTTAAGCATGGCAGACCAATGAAAAACTCTTTCTAAATTTAAACGTGATAAACAAATTGACAGACAGATCCGCTTTTAGAGAAGACTAGCTGGATGCCCGACGTTGCCCGGTCGTAAAATACGCTTAAACATGATATTTTAATTTATGCATATTAAAAAAAAGTGCTCCTTCAATCTTTGACAAACTATGGATACCCATGAAGGAGTACCTGTACGCAAAATTTTTGTGGCAGGAGGTGCGCAATCTTCAACCACACCTCTCCTCAGTCGACATTGTTAAATACCAGTGAAAAGTGGAGTGTATGTTCAGGACGACTGGAAAAACATTCTGAGATAACGGAAAACACATACAGCACCTAAAATTCCCAAATGGTCACCCATCTGGTACTAACGAGGCTCGACGTTGCTTAACTTCGATGATCTGACGAGAAGCTCTGCGTCCACGCGATTATACCGTATATAATGCATATGATATAAAGATCATATGCAGATTACGTATGTATTATTATAGAATTAATCCCCTTGTGAACATTATATATTACGTGGCATAATTCGCCCAGTGGACTAATTTGCAAAAAAAAGAAGAAAAATAATAATGATAATATCGTTCATCAAATTCCGTCTGTGTTTGTTTACAATATCACGTCAGCTGATATTTGGGCTTGACGATCTTAAAAATAGTCTTTCTTCTCTTATAGATAAAAATGAATAATTTTTACAGGGGAAAATTACACCGGCCAAAGTTACACCGGTGTAACGTAAAACATTCTACTGTAAAAAAAAAATCTTCTTTCTTTTTATCTATAAGAGAAAAGATTATTCCTAAGATCGTACTTTTTCGATTTTCGATACTTATCGGATGAATTTCTGCACAGAACATACATAAGAACACTGCTAGAAATATGAATTAGCTTTGTGTGAAATTTGCAAAAGATAGGTTCAGCCGTTTCGGAACCTATGAGGAAAGAACTCACACACACACAAAGTGACTTTTATATAATGGTATAGATATATTATTTTAACATGCGTCATTTAATTTGCGCTTCCAGCTATTATAATTCTATCTAAAAATTAATCGTGACAGACTAATAGAAATATCACTTTTGATAAAAGTGTGCCAAACTAACAGACAATGCTTTTTAAAGAAATGCTTGGTCTTATCTAAAAGAACATACGCCCATCAAATCTGCACTAGATGACAATGGTATTTTAAACTTAAGCATCATAGACCAAGAGACGGACATTGTTTCTCGTGGAAATGACTGGACGCATTTCGAGAATTGGATGCGTGTTTAGAAATGGAAGTGTTATGTTCAACTGAATTGTGACGCGCCGACTAAGCGCATCTCTCATAAAGATCCAAGGACGCATAAGAAACTCTTTTAAATCTCTTAAAAACATCATGGCGTCTTGACAGTCAAGAATTCGCGCGAAAACTGATCTGTACTTGAAAATTGAGATTTAAAATATTTTCATAAAACTTTAAAAAAACATATCGCATTGATTATCATGTTCACAATAACTGTTTGATTTTCATGTTTTTTTTTGTAGAAAATAAAAATGAAACGTTATTAGATTTATGTTATAATTTTCTATCTTCAATTGAAACGTAAAAATAAATCAAATATGTAAAATTATGGAGGGAGGCGAGGAAAGGGTACAGTTTTGAAAATACTTAAAATTCAACCGCTGAGACGCCATGGAGAAATAATAATAAAAAAAAAAACTGGAAGAATACAAGAGAGCTGGCTTTTGAAACATATTAGCGTTTTATTGTGTGCAAACATCGTCCCGATTATGTCTGCTTCTCAATCACCTGTAGTGACGTCATCAGTTTGTAAATCTGACATTAAGTGTGATTTTTAAGGAGATTGTTGGCGTTATAATCGGAGTCGGGATTGGGAAGATAAATTTAGCGTTATAGAGACAAAAGAAATTCGCACATATTTACTGCGACATCGAAACTTTCAATTACATTCAAGATGGCGTCCTACATGTATTCCAGGACTGAGTAAATATTGGAATACTTTGTTTCTAGGAGTGTTCCATGCCTATAACCAATATTTGCAATCAATACCCAGAATACTTCAATAAATTAACGACCATTTCGGATCATCTTTAAAACTGCGTCTTCGACCGAATGCTACGCGCAGCGTAAGTAAACTGTAGAATTATCAAATGCAATTTCGTTAAAAAATATAGATAAAAAACTCCCCCATTTAGCTGTAAATGTACACATGTAAGCGGTACTTCTGTAGTTTCTGTTCTGAAAAAAATAACGTTCTTATTTAGAAACAGATTCTCATATTTCAATCGTCAAACGTTGACGTATAGTTGTCGATAACTTAGTTTCAAACCTTTCAATTTCTTAGATAAAAAAAGAAGTAATATCAAAAGTTGAAAACCCGGTTCGCGTTAGAAAACCGAAATGAAGCAACGTTGAGGCTGGTCGGTACTAAAATGAGTGACCATTTAGGAATTTCAGGTGACGTAGGTGCTCTCCACTTATCTCGACATTATTTCCAGTTATCCTGGACTTCTACTTACCACTGGACTCAAACCATATCGATTCAGGTTGGAGATTGAGCAACCTCTGCCTCACAATTACACTTACAGGGAGTAGCCATTGTCTCTTGAGACTGGACGCATCGGCATCGGCAATATCAGAAGTTGTATAAAAAGAAATCAACATTAGAAGCACAGAATTACACCCTAAAAGCGCCACCTTTGGAATCGTTAACAAAATTCATATTACTTTCTATAATCTAACCATATTTAAAACAATCCCCGGATTCTTCCTGAAATGAAGACGGACATTTCTTGAACACCAATGATTACGCGGTGATTTCATTTTAGCCTACAATCTCCTTAATGAGAATCATGATATACCTTGGGGCCTATTATTCACTTCTGCACCAGAAAGATGTTCACACACACACACACACACACACACACACACACACACACACACACACACAAATATATATAAGCATATATATACATATGTATATACATACATATACATATATATATAATTAGATATACATATATATGATGATGATGATGATGATTGCAACGTCTTGTCAGACGAGTGCCACTCCCTCACACAAAGTCCATGAGCCCAAATGCCTGAGTATCTATACAAAGATGATGTTACAGAGTTTTAGCTTTGTACGACAGCTATGTCTCTCTCTCGGTTCAAAATGTTGAGATCCAGTAACAAGCAAGAGCAAGATAGCCAGCAACAAGTTAAACTGCAGACCAGCTTGATGCGGGTACTGGTCTACCGCTTTATGGTTCTTTAAATCAGAGATTTGCTTCTCCTAGAAAGGTTGCCTTCACCACGGCTTACGGGAGCCCTCTCTACCCCAGCACACACACACACACACACACACACACACACACACACACACACACACACATATATATATATATATATATATATATATATATATATACATACAAATATACACGGTGCTACTGGCCGTTGACCCCAAAAAAGGGTTCATTCGCTCTTTGGAAGGTTTTGTTTTTAATCCTTCAGGGAGACTAGCCGCCCTCCTCACCAAACAAGTCTGGTGGGGGAACCAGTTTAGTCGCCGGTGACTCGACCATGAGGCAGATAGTATTGGGTTACATGGTACCAGTAGCATATGGCATGACCTGACATATATATATATATACGGATATACATACATATATACATATATGCATATACATGAATACACATATATACACAAGTAAGTATAGTACAAGTAATATGCATATATATATGTATATATATATATATATATATATATATATATATATATATATATATATATATATATATATACACACACACACAAGTAATTATTTCATCGCCGATTTCCATCAAACTTTTCTGGGCTTTGGAATAGACTTCCAAATAATAACTGCACCAATAACACAATTCAAGGTGAAATTGGAAAAGTCCAGGCCTACTGTATCCTTTTCTGTGTAAGTTTTACCAACCTTTCCTTACATGACAATTGGAGTATGCTTATTTTATCTCTGCTATTATATAAAAGAAACTTTGGTGTCTGTGTGTTCGTTTCCTATGCACTCACAAACGGCTGAAATTTACTACTTCAGGACCGTCTATAAACTTTGGAATGTTTTCTGTGTAAGTTTTACCAACCTTTCCTTATATGACAATTGGAGTATGCTTATTTTATCTCTGCTATTATATAAAAGAAACTTTGGTGTCTGTGTGTTCGTTTCCTATGCACTCCCAAACAACTGAAATGTACTACTTCAGGACGGTCTATAAACTTTGGAATGTTTTAAATGGGGTTTAAGGGAAAGACGATGTACACCCCGTCATTTAAAAATCAAATATTTAAGATTGCATTAAATTTGA
This sequence comes from Euprymna scolopes, assembly GCF_053919585.1. NCBI lineage: Eukaryota > Metazoa > Mollusca > Cephalopoda > Sepiida > Sepiolidae > Euprymna > Euprymna scolopes. The sequence goes on from NC_136518.1 coordinate 65,049,038, forward strand.
CCGGTGGTCATCACTAAGACTGATACAACAGAATATTCTCATTGCCTTTTTGAATCTTGAGTATACATCTGAGACAGTTAAACACAGTTAATCAACTGAGAACCACGACACTGTATATACAAACATAAAAATATCAATGTATATATACTCAAGAGTCAAAACAACGAAAAGAATATTCCGTTGTCCTGGGCCTAATCATTAGACATCAAGTAAACAAAATGGCGTCGCTTCATTTTCTTCTTAAGGCCCTTACAGCGCAAGGCTTACATTTTAGGCATTTTATAGAATCAAAATTAAGTCATGGATTTTGATCAAGTCGGATAAAACATTCTATACATAAGATGCAGTGTCATTATATAACTTAATTTTGATAAGGGAACATAAAAGTGCTGAAAAATTCTTACTGTACATACACACATATATTATTTTTATTTTACCCTTTTAAAACAATACTCTACGTACACGTGTTTCACTGCTGTACAACACATCAGTATAGTTTGACTACGTGTACACAGGATACTGTTTTAAAAAGTAATATATATATATATATATATATATATATATATATATATATATATGATATATCTTGGGGGGCCTTCTTATTATGCACTTCTGCACCAGAAAGAGGCTCACACACACACACACACACACACACACACACACACACACACACACATATATATATATATATATATATAAGCATATATATACATACATTTAAGCGACCAAGCGAAGCCCACTGTTTGTTTGTAAACAAACTGACAGTTTGAGCACTGTACGACGGGCAAATGCTAATTTAATAAGCACTTGAGGAGAAATATTTACGCCCACTGATTCAACACGTTGGTTGTAGGTTCGATCCACTGCTGGGAAAAGGTGTATGTCTAGCTGCACTGATGAATTGTGATGCAACGAAACAGTAGGATATGTGGATGACTATATATATATATATATATATATATATATATATATATATATATATATGTGTGTGTGTGTGTGTGTGTGTGTGTGTGTGTGTGTTTACGGCTTTATAAAAAGGGGCGATATTTCTCAGAGAAAACTAATTCCTTGGAAGGAGACACTAATACCGAATATTTCATTATCTCTCTAAAATAATCAACAACAACAACAGCAACGACAATATATATATATATATATATATATGTATATATATGTATATATATATATATACACACAGGGTGACTAAAAAACAAAACAAAAGCTAAATGGAGGTCATCTAGAACATATGCTGTAGAACGAGGGAAAAAAAATGCCAAAGACCCTTGTGTTTTGATGTGATGTTTTGAATATAATAAACTAGTTATGAACTAAGTTTCATTTCATTCAGACAAAACACTAAGAAACGGAGCCTAAATAGAATTGGGGCCCGTTTTTTCTTGGTCAGCCTGTTTATATAACATAGCCAAGCCATCTGGAAATATTTAAGTTGGTTAGCCTATAGTTAGCCCATAGAGTGAATACGTTTTTTTTGTGATAGAAACTAGTTTAGAGAATAAACCAAACGAACGATTCACCACTCCTCCTCATCCAAACTTCTTCGGCCTTGTGCCACACCTTTTTTTATGTAAAAAATAATTTCATAAAAATTTAAGGTAAATAAAATCCTATTAATTTCGAGTGGCTTTTTTTTTTTTTTTACTTTTGTAGCAGCTGACTCGATTAGTATATTTAAGGAAGCGTTTCTCCCATATCTGCTTTGGCGAGAAATGTATTTCCAAGAACAACAAGAGTTACCTCCCCTTTTTACAAACGGAATAAATATTTCAGCATCGATGAATGGCATAATAATGAAGCGAATAAAGCAGCCAGTTTCGTTTTATGCTTCGACGATTTGAATGAGACAAAGACAGAACTTTTTACAGTTCATTAATTAAAGAAAAAAACTTTGTCTTTATTTTTCCTTTCTGATTTTTCTTTAGCTTCATAAGGCTAGAAATAAAGAAAACAACAAAACACCATTATGAATATAACAAGTATGTGACACGTGCTGAAGATTGGGGGGGATGACGGTGGCTAAGTGGTTAACGACACGGACTGGGTGTGCTAAGTTCGAATCCAGTTCGTTTCGCAGAAACATTTTTATTTAGGGACGTTGGCAACGCGAAAAAGATAGATTTAGCGTTTAATATTTTTTACATAATTAGTATGAGGTGAAGATAAATATGACTCAACATATTTTAAATAAACCTTTTGATTATATTTTTTTTTTGTTTAAAAAATTGTATGAAAAATTGAAAATAATCAACAAGGGTATCGGGACATTTAAATAAAAACTTATACGAAACTAAGGCCAATTGGAAAATTCATACTTGGATATATAAATAGATACGGACGTTTAGGAGATTTTAGATTAAAACAATGGGAGTACATCAATAAAATAAATATATCAGAGGGGAAAAGGTAATAATAAAACGTACATTAACAAATTTAATGAATATAAAAATGAGAATTTCTAAAATTGTTTATCTAATAAGAAACACGAAAAAATTATTAAAGAGTGCTCAATGGAAGACAGAGCAGGTATATCGCCTGTTGTTTTGGTCTGATGAAGCGGTCTCTTGAATTAGGATTCAACTGAAACATGTATGCACACATGCAACCAATAATGCTTGCATAAAAGACAATATATATATATATATATATATATATATATATATATGTGCACTCATTCTTATTAGGTTGGTTCCATTACTGTAAACAATCACATTTCTTATCATTTTGTGTAAGCTGGAGACGGGGCATCGCACTGGATGGCAGACATTCACCCACTATCTCATATATTTCAATCGAGATTTTTTTTTGCGCAGATCACAGTCGACCTTATTGAATAACATTTAACCTGCACTGATGATTCCCGAAAGGATGAAACACTAGTGTCTGTAGATATTAAAAAAAATAATTATTATATCTGCCATTTTAAGAACTTTGTTTTTATTGTTGAGCACTTTACGTTGAAATGAAATAAGTCGGTCAATTAAGCCCACGTGCGCAGATCGTGATGTTAAAATCATATGACCACTCTCGACCTTCTTGAACGACATTTACACTTTATATATTATGTGTGTGTGTGTGTGTGTGTGTGTGTACTAGCATGGATGCCCGGCGATGCCCGGGTATTTGGAGGTGTATCTTGAGCAAAAAAAAAAAAAAAGCGGTCAATATTTTAAAATTTGACCCCTATTATGATCCCTTAAATTTATTGTCTTGGACTCAAATTAAGTTATTAATTTAGATCCATGTCCAAGGAACCTATATTTAGAATTTCAAGTGTTTAGACCCAAAATTGTCGGAGGAGTTTGGTAGAGTTTTCAAAGGTCAAATCGTTGAACTTTGACCCCTTAATCGGCAAATTTCTGGTCGAAAACCGATCACATCGATTTTCCTAAATCTGTATATCAAATTTCGAGTATGTAGACTTAAAATTCAGTTATTACGTAGGGAAATGTACACACAGAGACAGATACAGAGACAGATACACAGACACGTCCACTTTTATAGATATATTGATATATATTAATATATATATATATATATATATATATATATATCTTTCTGTAGAAATATATTTTTCTTTTATATATCAATCCTTATATAAGAAGTTCAATGTGAATACAGAGCAATATATAGAAAAAATGACAAAAATTTATATTCCAAAATACATGATGTTGACAATTTTTTTATTTTATTCCTTTACACCAATTGAACCTTACAGTTCTTGGCAGTGTCTGTTTCGTAGCTCCAAATCAATCATATATATATATATATATATATATATATATATATATATATATATATATATATATATATATATATATATATATGATCCCCGTTTTCTAATTACAAAATTTCAGTTAAGGTTTTCTCTTTTCATCCTTATGTAGTTAAATTCTGTTTTAAAATTGAAGACTTTTGCAAAATCGGCTATTGCAAATGCTAAGTATTTCTATTTAACAGATTTAATAAAGACCTTTTTTTTCTTATATAAATGAGTTCTATTTTGCATTATAAACATTTTTGAAGTCGGATTATGTAGGTGCTAAGTCTGCGATAGGTTAAAGTTAAAATGTTTTTCCTTCCGGGAATTTAAACTGTATTCTTTATTTTTATTTTTGCATTTTTTTTATTCAAAGCTTCTTTAGACTATATATATATATATATATATATATATATATATATATATATATATATATATATATATATATATATATATATATATGCGTGTGTGTGTACATGTATATATATATATATTTATACATATATATATATATATATATATATATATATATATAAAACATGTATAAATACATTTGAAGCCAAAACTGCAACACGAATTTTTTTTTTCATAAAATAAACAGATGTTTATTTTTAAAGAAATATATTTCGGAGTAAGACTCCTTTATCAATCATTTTTTCTTCTCTTCTTCCATGACATGATGTAGTGGGAGATAGTTCGATGAAGAGTCCACGTGATGTTGTTAACTGCGGGGCGGGGTTTTTATGATGGTGGTGTTCTCGATGCATGACTAAACGAAGTATTCCAGCAAAGTAGTCCATCATCCCATGCTGTACATATACATACACACACACACACACACACACACACACACACACACACACACACACACACACACACACACACACACACACACACACACACACACACACACACATATATATATATATATATATACCTATCATTTTATTAAGAGGAGAGAGTAAAGTTAATATATCAATGTGTATCTTCATTGAAAGCAAGTAAAAAGACGTATGGATGACTTTGCAATGGTTTCAAAGTTTAAGCTGCCTTAAAATTATATTCCCAAGAGCCCTAGAAGTATATCAGCTACAGAAAACCAAACTATGGATCAAGATAGAATATGTAATTGATTAAATTGATTGGAATTTTAAAGAACACAAAATTAGAATGGGCGAGAATGATTTGCTAGTAAGAATCAATTATCGCGTTGGCAGTTGCGTTGCCATGGAGGTATAACTTAGAAAACCCGACCAACTTAATATTATGTATTTGCTATATATTTGTGATTGCCTATTTTTTTTATTTTATAATATACCATCACAATGATACGCGGAAAGTCCAAGCTTGATGTAAGCAATATCTTTTTCTCCAATGTAAAATAAATTGATAAATGTTTATTCTTAGACAGACAAATCGTTTTCAATGGTCTGGAAAAATATTTTCAGCCAGTGTGATTGGTTACACTAATGGAACTTTTTTGTGAAAAAAAAATAGTATATCATAAACAAACTTATTCGTATGTCAGTTTGCATTTAACGATAAATGTGCACATCCATTCTTTTTTCCCGCGAAACATATATTATTCATATTTTGAAACATCACATTTTTTGTCTGAGTAGGTAGTCTACGACAACAAAGTTGCATTTTAACAAGGGATATGACAACAGAATATTCTTCTCATTCTTTTGACTCTGTAGTATATATCCGACATAGTTAGATACAGTTAATCAACCGAGAACCATATCACTCGATATAAAACATAAGATATCAACAGATATACACTTGAGAATCAAAACAATGGAAAGAATATGCTGTTGTCATAGCCCTAATTATAACTAATAAATATAATTATATGGGAGTGTGAAACTTTCGTTGATCATCTTTCAATTTCGGGCAATATCAAGTCTCCTTGCTAGTAATTAATAAATATATTTGACAAACTCAAAGGGTTTATATACTCATATTGAAGACACGCGTTTATTTATTTATTTAGAAGTGTAGTATGTAGTCTATTATAACGCTCCTTTCCCAGAACTAACAGCCTGTAGAACACTGTTCCGGTGGCCTGCTTCCCTGTTTAATACCACAAAGTAACCTTCAAATCCAATGTAACCAAGTTCTTGTTGAACCGGCTCCATAAATAATCAAATCCTACCAATACGCTCACAAAAGATTTCCATTGTAATGGTACAACAGCCAGTAAAAACGTACTTTTTTTTTTTTTTACACAGTGATCACCACTTATCAAGGCCCGGAAGCCACTCAGGGATAAGGGTGATTGCAAGTATATTACGTTAGTGTGGAGATTTGATGAAGTGTTTAATTAAGGGGGCGGTTCATTAGGAATTTGTTAACATTGGACTTGAAGACATCCAAGTTGTAGTCCTGAGGGAAGCAGGCAGACGGAACAGAGTTCCACAGGCGTGCACAGAGTTCCACAGGCGTGCAGTTCTAAGAAAGAAACTTTGTTCATAGAATGCCAGATTTAGCTGTTAAATTTAGCTGTTACTTCTCCCCAGACGAAACTATTACAGCAGGAGAAGATAACTTCGAAGGGGACTAAATTTTCATGCGTGTACTATCAATAAAAATACCCATACGAAAAAGGTCTGTGAGTTATTGAAGGCATCTCATATGTATGCAGGTGTGTATATATGCATCTCCCTCTCTCTCTATATATATCTGTTTCCATTTCTGTGTTTACGTATGTGTGTCTATATGCCTGTCTATACGTATGTATGCATATTTTTATGTATGTGTATATGCGTGTATATATGTGTGTATTTATATGCATGTGCGTGCATGTATGTGTACATGTATTTATGTGCGTATGTATTTATATGTATATCCGTAACTGTGTCTGTATGTATATGTCTGCATGTATTCATATGTATATATGTGTATGTATGTGTGTATGTATTTGTATATATATATATATGTATGCGTGTATGTATATGTACAGCGTGGGATGATGGACTACTTTGCTGGACTACTTCGTTTAGTCATGCATCGAGAACATCACCAACATGACCTCCCACAACACCAAAACCAGCATGATCTCCGCCATACGCCGAGTATTCGCCGAGCTCCCCCAAGCGATTGTAGAAAATGCATGCTCCCAGTTTCGGACCCGTATCGAGGTGGTGATTGAGGCTGAACGTGGCTACATTGAATAGATTTCAGCTCTACTACATAATCAAGTTACCTGATTTTTTCAATAAAAGTTTTAAAACAAAGCTCTGATGTTGTTTTCTTTAGGGTGATAAATGTATCGTTCCACCGCGTATATGTTTGGTCGTATATGTGTATGTAGATGAATGTATGTATATATGTATTTATGTGTATATGTTCGTATGTAAGCATATATATATATGTGTGTGTGTATGTATGTGTGCATTTATGTATACGTATACGTGCGGATGTACGCTTGTACGTATGTAGGTATGTTTTTTCGTAGGAATTGCACAGAGAAATGAACTAGTCACGCTGGAGGAAACGACCGCTAATTCAACAATGTTACAAGTAATAATTAAAAATAGATCATTAGCAAAGTTAATTACTTCGTCTTCAATTAGCCGCGGAATTATGTCAACGTTTATTTTGTCGGGAAATCAAATCTCGTTGGCACGAGAGTACAACGATAAAAAAAAATACTCAACTAAATTTGGCAAGTGAAAAAAGAAAATACACACACAAAAAAAGGAAGACATGGACACTGCCCAAATTAACACCTGCAAGAAAAGAAATGAAGACGTCTGTTAGATAGATCGACTTACAGACTGATGGCGTATAGATATATCGATCTGACTCGCACTTTTAAATAAATATATGTACTTCCGTCCCGTCACACAAAAGTCAGCTAGTAAAAACGTACCTTTCCCCAAACGAAACTATTTTAACTTGAGTGACTTTTAATCAAGATTGCCGTAAGAATTGCTGAAAATTGCCTCTGTCGTACCAGTTTTCTAAGATTGGCTTGAAAAATTAACATCACTCATTTTTCAGTAAAATCTTTGAATCTAATCTCATGACAATTTATAACCTTTAAAAACAAAAACCTCGTATATATATATATATATATATATATATATATATATATATATATATATATATATATATATATAGAGCTTAGTGAGTTAGAAGAAAAGAATAAGTTCAATTCTGTAAGAGGAGACTTATCGGGATAATATAAAGCTCAACCAGTTTCATTGAAGCTTATATAGGAGAACAATAGGAATGGAAAATGTAGTCACAAAAACTATATATTGGTAAATATAGATTGGTTCATTTATTCAATAAGGGTATACAAACATTTGGTTGGGAGATAGAGGGAACTCTTCATACCAAGGTATTTCGAAGCCTAATGCTTCTCATCAGAAGTGTAGAGAAGATGCTAGGTAACATAATGGGGATACGACGTCTAGCCAGGGATTGATCAGGAACGAAATAGATCAATAAAATTATAGATGAATAAAATTATAAATCAATAAAATTATAAATCAATAAAATTATAATCAATAAAATTATAGATATCTATAATTTTATTGATTTATTTCGTTCCTGATTAATTCCACGCTAGACGTCGCATCCCCATTATGCTACCTAGCATCTTCTCTACTCTTCTGATGAGAAAAATTAGGCTTCGAAATGCCTTGGCATAAAGAGGACCCTTCCATTCCCCCAACTAAATGTTTGTATACCCTTATTGAATAATTACACCAATCTGTATTTACCAATATATAGTTTTTGTGACTTCATTTTCCATTCCTATTGTTCTCCTATATATATATATATATATATATATATATATATATATATATATATATATATATATACATGCGGCTTGGTGCGCAGATCATGACGTCATAATCATAAGATCACTCTCTGCTGCCTTGACATTTTACGCTTTAATTTCAACTGTATTTTTCGCGGTTAACGTTAGCCGTGCGATTCGTTTCTTGCTAATGGAGCCAGAGATGACTTCATGACCGGGTTCGAATCTCCCGACTCGCTGTAATCGAAATTCCAAGCACTCATAATTCCCGAAAATATGAAACACTAGTGTCTGTAAGTATTATATATATTTAACAGTAAGTTTTGAAAAAATATATGCTAATTAAGCTACACAGGATTTTCCACGTTTCATCTTCGTGAAAATTCGTCAGGCTATTGTATGGAATCGATGTTGCTTCGTAGTGGTATATACTCTGCCTATCTCAACTTATGTTTCGAACACTGTCGAAGTAAATACTGAAAACAGGTACATAACATAATATTACTAATAATACGAATATATACGTTTACTTTTTATATATTTTAAAATCAACTATATTAAATATAAAGCTGTTATAAATTAAATTATAATGGAAATACATAAAAAACGGGAGTGATAAGTAGTATACTGGATTCATCTGCAGTTTTAAATAACAAAGACTTTCTTCTTGGCTTAAGAAGAACGACACGTGTAAAGAAGACTTTCTTTATAATACGAATACGTTAGCAAAATAAAACAAAAAAAAAATTGTTCTTAGTTTTAAAGTGATGTGGCGTTTGATCAACACTGCCGAAAGCCATGTTTTGTCTTTAAATATCTGAAAGAGTTTTCCATGGCAAACAACTGATGATTCCTAAAAACAACAAAAAATCTATTAGGATTAGTGTGGATCCTTGGAACAGAAACAATGCAGTGATTGCAAGAGATTAACCAACTCACAAGCAATTGCGTTTTCCAAAGAAGGACATAGGCTTATTATTGTTTTTAATATAATTTTAAAGGCTGAAAAACTTCCAGTTCATACATACATACATACATACATACATACATACACACATACACACATACATACACAGATTTATACACACATACATACATACATATATACATACATATATACATACATACACACATGTATACATACATACGCACATACATACATACACATATACATACACAGATTTGTACATACATGCATACACAGATTTATACATACATGCATACACAGATTTATACATACATACATACACATATTTATACATACATGCATACACAGATTTGTACATACATGCATACACAGATTTGTACACCATACATACACAGATTTATACATACATGCATACACAGATTAATACACACATACATACACAGATTTATACATACATACATATATGTATGCTTCCTTCAGTCTTGACATACTATGGATACGGACTGTAAAGATGCCTGCGCATCGAAATTTTTGTGACAAGAGTTGCGCAATCTCCAACCACAAGTCGGCTTTGTTAAATATCAGTGGCAAGTAGAGTTTCAGGACGACTCGAAACAAATGCCGAGATAAACGTAGAGCACATAAAGCACCTAGAATTCCTAAATGGTCACCCATCTGATACTAGCCAGACTTAACGTTGCTTAATTTCGCTGATCTGACGAGAACTGGTGTAGAAATGTGATTATTCCGTACATACATACATACATATATACATACATACATATGAACACACATATACACACACATATATACGTATATATATATGTACATACATATATATATATATGCATATATACATACATATATACTTACACACATTATATATATATCTATATGCACACACACATACATATATATATTTATCTATCTAATAAATAAACGGCTGTATGTCTGTCTGTATGCATATTTTCAAACTCTATCTTCACCGAAACAAAAAGTCGCAGAGAGGCGCCATGGGCCCTAAATAATTGGATATTTTACAGACCGTTTTTTATGGGTCTTATGCCGGTTAAAATAAGTAAAAATTGAAACGAAACTCGTTATACATTCATCAGCTTATTTTTCATTTTTAATCAGCTCATATCCGTGTCATGTTCATACAGTGGTAACGCCACCAGCTTCGAATAATACAGTTTCTATTCTAGCTGATGGAACCCAAATATATATTTTTTTTAACTTTTGAAATCACAACTCTATAATAATTTGTATGAAATCTGTACAAATTACAATATCATATTTCAGTGTATTTTACCACGGGGCAAAGCCGCCCCTCCCTATATATATATATATATATATATATATATATATATATATATATATATATATATATATATATATATATATATTATTTATAGACATCCACATACAGTACTGTTTCGCTGTTCCATAGCTTATCAGTGCGGCTAGACAAGCAACTGCATCAAGCCAGGATTGAAACCCGACCGCCCAAATGACAGTCAAGGTTTCTCACCATTGCGCTATACGGCTGTTGCTGTGAGGGTAATGAATTAACGATGTTTTGACATATATGTATATATATATATGCATATATATGTATATATATATGTATATATATGTTTATATATACACATATATACATATATATACACATATATATATACAATTATATTTATATACATATATATTCATATATATATGTACATATGCATATATATACATATATACATATACATACATATATATACACATACATATAGACATATATATATACACATACATATATACATATATATACATATATATGTATATATATGTATATAGTTCTAATTTAAATGAATGAATATGCAATTTATAGATTTAATGTATAGCAAAAACTCAAATACGAAAGGAACTTATTGGAAATTAGTTTCTCATTTTATATCTTTGTATAATTTACTGTCCATAATAATACATACGAGGTGACTTCAATAAGTTTCTAGACATTTTTGTACAGACATTAAAAATTGTTGTAAACTCTTGATAATTCATTGCTATACATCTTATGAGATAACTGACCCATTTTTATGATTTCATGTTCAAAAGTAACAGCTACAGCAGAAATATATTTACCGCTTACAAAAGCTTCATTGTCAAAGCTGGTTTATTTATAAAATGCAATCTGGACGTGAAGAAAATTTAGAAAAACGATATGCAATATAATTCTGTTTTAAACATAAAAAAATGTCATAGAATCGTATGAAATGCTTTAAACTGCTTTTTAGACCATGTTGCATGATTCAAGCATCGGTTTTTGAGTGGCATAAGAGATTCAAGGAAGGCAGAGAGTCCGTGAGAGATGGTGAGAGGTTTGGGAGGAGTAAAGAAGTCAGAATACTAAAGATTTCATAGATAAGGACCGTCCAGTGTCTATAAAGACAATAAGTGCACAGTTTGATGTCAGTGTGGGAACTGTACACACAATTATTCGCGAGGAACAGAAGATGCGGAAGATTTGTGCGAAGTTTGTTTGAAGGATGCTGCATCATTATCACAGAATATTTGATCAAGGTGGGCATCAAGCCAGTTCCTCACTCTGCATATAGTCCAGACCTTGCTCCCTGTGATATTTGGTTATTCGCTAAGCCCAAGGAAAACCTTAGAGGCTGTATTCATGAGACAACTGAGGAAATGAAAGTGGGTGTAACGAGGGTTAATGACACGCTTACACAAGAGGACTTCCATGGGGTCTTCCAGAAGTTATTGGAACTGTACAATAATGCATTGCAGCTGGTTGAGCTTGTTTCGAAGGCGACTAGAGTTTCATGCGTGTACTATAAACCAAAGTGCCCATACGAAAGATTTCTGGAAACTTATTGAAATACCTCTTATCTTGAAATAATAAAGGGTGTCTAAAAAGTCACTGAATGGTAAAAAGTCTTTGCTATTTTATCGTGAGTGATTATTTTTATTATCTATTTCAGATATTTTACAGATAATATGTTTTTAAAAAACATTGAAAATTATTATATTATATTATTGAACAACTTATGCAAGTTATGAAATTGTTTTATCAAATTCAGGTGTCTGTCAATTGTTTTGAATAAAAAGAATATCGACCGTATTTTCATGTAAGAGATAGCTTAACTCACAACACGATTCGGAACATTGTGTGCCGATTTGAAGACCAAGGAGCTGTACAGAACTCGAAACGTCATCACAAATGAAAATAGGAAAAGAGTACGAAAGAGAGAGAGAGAGAGAGTGAGTCAGCATACTGAAACATCGATTCGACAACGTTCCACACAACTTGGGATATGTCCAAGCTCATTACGCAATATTCTGCACAGTTTAAACCGTTTTCCTTATAAATTGCAGCTTGTTCAACACTTGAAGCCTGAAGATTTTCAAACAAGGGATCAATATGCAGTTCAAATGCAAGAAATTGTCCGAAATGATCCCAATTTTTCGCAATTTTTTGATTATGTCAGATGAAGCCCATTTTCATTTGAATGGATTCGTTAGCAAACAAAATTAGATTTTTGGGCTCTGAAAATCCGAGGGCAATAAATCAAAAGCTGTTGCATCCCACAAAGTGCACAAGATTGTGTGAAGTAATGGAGAAGAAAATTATTGAACCTTATTTTTTGAAGATACAGACAAAAATGCTGTCACTGTTACTGGAGAGAGACACCGAACTAGGATTACAGACTTCCTGTGTTCACAAATTCAGTATAGGCCCGGATTATGGTGCCAACAAGATGGAGCAACGGAACATACGGCCCGAGACACCATGACGCTTCTCAGGCAATACTTTGGCGACATAAATATCTCATGCTATAGCAATGTCAAATGGCCACCACGTTCTCCAGGCTTGACAAGCCGCAACTTTTTCTTGTGGGGATATCTTAAAGAAAGGGTCTATGTTAACAAACCCCAAACCCTGCAAAAATTAAAGGAAAACATCGGAAACAAAATAAGGGAGTTAAATCTCAATCCAGAGATTCTGCAACATCACGAGAGAAGACTAAACATGATTTAGACTCGTATTTCTTATTCAAACTTAAAGAATTTTAAACGCGAAATATTTATACACTTGTTGACGGATAAACTCAAGCTGTAGAAAGAAAATATTATTGTTATAAATAAACATTTCGAAAGACACACAGTTGTTCATTTTCAAAATAAAATTTTAAATCGTAAAATATTTTACACCAACCCACTATATATATATATATATATATATATATATATATATATATATATATATATATATATATATTATATGGTAAGTTATAAAATATATATGGCAATTAAGCTATACAGAATATTCCGTGTTTCATCTACGTAAGGATTCGTCAGGCTTATAAGCGTGGATAAAACGCGGAATATTCTGTGTAGTTTAATTGCCGTATACATTTTATAAATTACTACCTAGCTCTACCTATGGTGGAGTAAATATTTAAATTTTACGCATAAAATTATACTTTCGTATATTAATTTATGTAATTAAATAAAGTAGAAAAGAGGCTTGCCTTTTTTTCTGTTGTTCTTGGCCTTCGGGCCGGGATCAAAGTGTAGTTTCTGTTCCGGCAGATACCGCAAGCAAAGACCATATGTGAGGGCAACCCCGCATGTAAGTTATTGGTCAATGTAGGGGAAACCCTTCATACCAATTGTCACTATCCAGCTCCCCTATTCCCGGGGAGTTGGTTTCCATTTCCCCTTCACTCCTCACCTAAAAAATCGGCCTTGTGCCTAATTTTCTCGGTGGGGGAGCAAATAAATACCCTGTTGTTCTTGGCCTTCGGGCCGAGATCAAAGTGTAGTATCTGTTCTGCAGATGCTGAACTTAAGATAATTTGTACCAGTCAATGGAGGGGACAATTATTATTTTTGATAACCAGAGTGCACCCTTTTTGCCTACTTTTAGGGGAGCTGTTTTTTTACCCCACATTAAAAACGGCCTTGTGCCTAATTTGCTTTGGTAGGGAAGCATATATATATATATATATATATATATATATATATGTGTGTGTGTGTGTGTGTGTGTGTGTGTGTTTACATAGACAGCAATGTGTTGCTACACAGTCATGAGCATTTTTCGGTCTTCTAGTATTTAGTAATTAGAGACCTCTTCATGCGACTACGCCTAGTGATTTCCCTTTTAAAATTATCGTAGTTGCATGAGGAAGTCTCCACTTACTAAATACTATAAAACCGAAACATACACATGACGAGGTGTATCATAATTCTTTGGGAATTTTTGATACCCCTAACACAAAACTGCGAATAAAATATGTATAAAAAAAACTCGGAATTTCTCTTTTAAAAATGGGTTGTTTATTTCCTTTATGGAATATACTTCAAAATAAACTATTAAAGTTGTTTAAAAAAATAATAGAAATATTATTTTTTATTAAAAAAAAAACAAAAAACAGTGTTTACAAAGTGCCGGCGCGCTTTCATGCAGACATTTTTTTACGTATAAAATCATTTGAATTTTACGAGTTAAATTTTTTTCAACCTTTAAAACTTTAAACACTATCATAATTTTTCTATTGGTTCAATTTTTACGATATTTTCAGGGTCAATGTGAAATTGTATGCTCTTTCCAATAAATCAAATATAATATTTTAGACAAACGTTTTTTTGAAATTGAACCCCCTCAATTTTGAAATGTCTATTAAAATTTAAATAATTAACTTACTTACCAAAGTTTTATATATCACAAATTGAAGATAAAAGATCAATAAATAAAATAAGCTAATTAAAAACAAAAGAAAAGAAGTGTTTTTTGGAAGTTTACCTGTAAAGTCCAAAGTGTAAAACCCTTTTTTTTTTTTTTTAAATCACGTTGATTTTTTTAAGTGGAAGCTTATGTTATGCTTGATTGTCAAGTAAATATTGGATGCTGACGACAATTTTTTCTATTTCATTCAATTTTTTCTATTTAGATATTAAAAAAAATCACTCGATAAAGAAGAATCAAAATATATTAAATCAAAAATTCATGTATTACTTTGAGAAAAGAAAAAAATCCTCGACTGTTTTTTTTAAAGGCAAAAACTTATAAGTAAAATGGTGACATATATTTCTTCATGCACAAGGCTAGTCAGCTAACGCGAACGTGTGGTTTTTACGTCCTTCTGTCCATCCGTAGTTCAAAACAAGAACAAACATCGCTTCGCTAATACCGTAAAAATGCTTATGTAATGGCGGCCTTTTCAAATAGTTGTTTAAAAAAAATTCTTTTATTTAAATACATGGAATTTAAAATATCAATATGGATAAATTCTGAACAATGAAGAATGAAAGTACCCATTGAATAGCATTTTTATAGGTAAGTGTTTTTTTGGAATTTATATATACATATATTTTATCGAAGCAAGTTAAAATTCGTTGATTTTCTTTAAACATTTTTAAAAGAAAACCGATAAAAAAAAACAAATATAGCATACTTTGCTATTAAACTTGTTATTTCTTTAAAATTTGGCCTTTGCTCCTTTATTTGAAACACAAAACGGTTTGAATTACAGTTTTCAAGTAGTTATAAGCTTGGAAAGATAAAGGGTCGAATTATTCAATTCATTACCATGTATTTTTAATGTCGTTTTCTGACACTGCTAGTGCACTAGTACCGTGTAGCAACACATTACTGCTAATTCTAATTCGATATTTGAGTAATTTTGTATTAAGCTCATTGTATTTCACTGGTTACTTAATCTCTGAAAAATAGCAACCTCAAATTATACACACACACACACACACACACATATACATATATGTGTGTGTGTGTTGATTTGGTCAAATATATTTTTTCAATTTGTTTAGAAGCTTTTGTTTTCAATTATATTTTACTCTTTGTGCATGCCAATCCCTTTTGTTCAGCACCTCAATGCATGTTAAATATAATAACAGGGCAGATATAAAGGAATAATAATAAAGTTACATTCCAAAATCCAAATATTTATTTTTCATGCAAAACAGCGTCTCCAAATATGATTGCAGGAACAAACACACGATGTTAATACTTCTATGACATTTTTTTTTCTTATAGCCTTGTATTGTCATTTTTTTTCTATCTAAGCATAGAATTTCTAATTTTTCTGAAGAGTATATACACGAAAAAAAAAGCCTGTATTAACATAATAATAACCGTTTGTTTCTGCATAACGAAACGGACCTATAAAAAGTGTACTGAACTTTTAACAAGCCTGGGGAGCTGTTTTACATGAAAAATAAATATTTAGGTCTTTGAATGTAACTATACTGTTATTCTCTCTTTCTCTCTCTCTCTCTCTCTCTCTCTCTCTCTCTATATATATATATATATATATATATATATATATTATCAACGATAGGGAGTTAAATACTTAACAACACATAAAAATACAGAAAGGCTGTAGTGTTTAGCATGCCCCTCCCAAATCTAGCAGGATTAATGAAGTTTTCGATTAGGCGATGATATCAGAGAATTGAAAAAGATAAATGGAATGGAAAATATTCGTTCACTTAAATGATCATGATCATGTTCAAAAAGTATTTGGTGAAATTGGACTTGAAATAACCATACTGAAATATGCAGAAAAAGCATTTCGTTGGTGATGTTTCACAGATGCAAAGTTCTTTGAAATAAACTCCCTTTCATAGAAAATTCATTTGTTATTGAAGTAAACAGAAAGAAAAAAAGAGAGCGTTATTTGTAGTGGAAGAATTAAGACGAGTTCTTGCTGCGAGTGTTGTCCAATAAACTTTTGTAACGACCTAATACACGTGCGAGATTTCCACGGATCCCGATAGTTCAACTATGTTTGCCTAAAAGGAAGTGAAAAAAAAAATAAAAGTAAAAAAAAACAATCCAAAAAAGCACGTCTTGCTGTAATGTTCGTCTGTTGCCTTGAAGCAAACACCATTATTAGCGCTGATTGAATTTGCTTTGTTTACTCATATTCAGAATTAATTCTACCAATTTTCACACGGCGTTGATTTTTACAAGACACGTAACAGAACATCTCATCTGCACCTCCGGTTATAAATACGATTTACTTGTTATGACTTGTTTGACCCTCTTGAAAGCACGATCACTAGTTGATGCCATTTACTCGTTTTTATTCATCAGTTTTTAAACCGAATATATATATATATATATATATATATATATATATATATATATATATATATATATATATACATACATATATCTAACTACTTAATTTACTCACATAAAATTAATATACGAAAGTATAGATTTATGCGTAAACTTTAAGTATTTACTTCGAAAGTGCTCAATACGTAGGTAGAGCTAGTTAGTAAGTTATAAAATGTATATGGCGATTAAGCTACACTGAATATTCCGCGTTTCAACCACTCTAGGACTCTTTAGGCTTATGTTTAGGCGCATAAGCCTGAAGAGTCCTAGAGTTGATGAAACTCGGAATATTCAGTGTAGCTTAACCACCTTATACATTTTATAACTTACTATATATATATATATATATATATATATATATATATATATATATATATATATTCTATAATATAAAGCTGAATGTCTGTGTGTGTGTGTGTGTGTGTGTGTGTGTGTGTGTCTGGTCACGAATATACTCCTATATGGTTGACTATTTAAAAAGAACTGATCACATATAATGATAGATGTATCGAGACACAGGAATGGGTATGTTTGATCTGGCAGAACGGTGGTTCATTAAAATTGTGGGGTCTGCGTTTGCGCCTGGTCCACAAAGTATGGAAAAAAAAAACGTTTACAAGTGTTTTTGATATAGCTGTACATAAGAATACTTTGAT
Organism: Euprymna scolopes; assembly: GCF_053919585.1. Taxonomy (NCBI): domain Eukaryota; kingdom Metazoa; phylum Mollusca; class Cephalopoda; order Sepiida; family Sepiolidae; genus Euprymna; species Euprymna scolopes. Next base: position 65,067,323 of record NC_136518.1, read on the forward strand.
AAGTATGTTTTAACTTAAATAGGGATGGTATAATAATATTGTGGGGTCTGCGTCCCCGCCTGGCCTCCAAAGAATGGAAATAGGCACAAACTTTGATAAAGACTTTTGATATCTATCTGCGTAAGAATACTTTTATAATTATGTTTCAGTTTTAAGAAATATGGTACAATAAAATTATGGGTAGTTTGTTCGCACCTCACCTCTATAGAATGGAAATATGTCACAAAGTTTAACAAGGTTTTTTTAATATAGATCCACAGAACATTGTGATAAGTGTTTCAGTGTAAACAGGGATGGTATTATAAATTATAAGGTTTATCTATTTTATTTTTACTTTAATCATATTTTGCTTCGGTTTTGATACCCCCAAATTCGAAGCTATCTCTTTATAACCCTCCCTTTTCATAACCTATCCTACTTTCATAAATCAGAGTCCATTTTCTGTAGGCTGTTTTTGAATCCAGTCAACGACGGGTACTTTTGCTAGTATATATATATATATATATATATATATATATATATATATATATATATACTAGCATGAGTACCCAGCGTTGCCTGGGTTTACATACAGTTCCGTTTGGAACACACCTGCTACACTAATCATTTTCATCATGGGTAACATGGATACCCTCACAACAATTCCATAAATAAAAGAACGGATAAAAACATGTAAATTTAATCGTTCCTTAAAAGAAGAAGTACCTGATAACCTCTCCACTAGATATTTCGGCAGAATGGATACAGATAGAAGAAACTATTTCCCGGATATTGAGTACTATAAATACCCACCCTAAGAATAAATAATTAAAAATAAATCATTAGAACTTTTGTTTCACTAAAGATAACAGCGAATGCCCGCGTGATCGCAAAAATAAATAAATAAATAAAAATAACCAAGTAGATAGAACTCCTAAAAAAAAAAATCAACAATTAATTTCAAAACAATTAATTTCAAAACAATTAAATTAAATTTTTCATCATTTTATGCTTCTAATGTAATCTCCCTCCAAAATAACAAAAATGAATTTGTCATATGTTGGGGTTCATTTTGTTTATAAAAGTGTAAGGTGAAAGTACAGAATGGTATCATAAAAATTAATTAAATTTATAATTATTTTATGTTTCAAATGTAATTCCCACGCCCACCAAACAAAAAACTGTATTTGTCATATTTTGCCCCATCCATCTCGATCGCTAAATTAAAAAAAAAAAAAATGCTAGAGATGATATATCTCGTTGAATGCTTTGTGGCCAAAAATGGGTAGTCATTTTTACGTTAAATTTATATAGAAAAGTGATCCCCCACTTTAAAATGTTAATTTTCTTTTTTTCGAAATTACTTCTTTCATATTATTTATAAAGATTGTTTAAATATAATAGGGCTCCAAAAAAGTAGGTCCTATTTTTTTTAGGTGTTAACAGACGCTGAGTCACGTCGTAAAAATTTACCTTTTTTTTAAAATTAGAAATTAAAGTTTATAATCGATGAGATTAACGTGAAAAAAAAGAAAGAAAAGTGTAAATTGTGGAATTCAGAGGGGGGCAGTAGATGCTATTTTTTTAGGTATCAAACAACAATGGGTCACATCGTAAAATTTGCGATTTCTGTATAGCTGTTTAAAGAATAATAACAACAAACAAATGAAAAATTAAAATGTGTGAATTCAACGTTATTTCACGCGGTTAATGGTAGCCGATTGGATATGGTCTTTGCTAATCGAGCCAGAGATGGCTTGTGTTACCGGGTTCGAATCTGTCGATTGGTGTTGATCGTGACACCCTGCTCTGAAGATTCCCGAAAGGATGAAACACTAGCGTTTGTAGGTATTTAATCATTATTGTAAAAAAATAATTATATATATAATAATTTTTTTACTATAACAATTAAATTGTTATATATATATATATATATATATATATATATAGTAAGTTATGAAATATATATATGGCAATTAAGCTACACGGAATATTGCGCGTCTCATTCTCGTGAGAATTCGTCAGTAAGTCTGACGAAAATGAAACGCGGAATATTCTGTGTAACTTAATTGCAATATATATTTGCATAACTTACTTCCTAGCTCTACTTATGTATTGAGCACTGTTGAAGTAAATACTGAAACTTTATGCATAAGATTATATCTTCGTATATTAACTTATGTGATTAAGTGAAGTGGTCATTATATATATATATATATATATATATATATATATATATATATGACTATTTCGTTTATATATTTGACTATTTCATTTATATATATATATATAAATATATATATATATATATATATATATATATATATATATATCGAGATCGGTAGCTTGGTAAGCAAAATGGTAGATAGATATATTAGAGTATATGTAAAACTTTCGGACTCTAAATAGCTAACCTGGAATATATATTTTGGATGTTTTTTTATGAAATCCACTATGGCATTTTTGTTTGGAATTCTATTATTTTGTGAAGTGGGTTCCAATGAATATTACCTCAAGTAAGTGTTTTATATATATATATATATATATATATGTGTGTGTGTGTGTGTGTGTGTGTGTGTGTGTAAACAAAGTTACTTAAGCGCTTTTATGCATCTGTATTCCTATGTATTTTATATCTTCAACATATCACAGAATAGTTATTAAAATAATTATTATACTTTTTATTTATTATTTATTTTATACACATAGTAATGACATTTTTGGTTCATATATTAGTGAAATAGTATGTGGATTGGTCTTCATTTGTTTATTGTGGAAGTAGCATTTTCTACTGGAGAGCCGAGGATTTAACAATTGTCCTGCTTTTAAATCTCCGTAACAGTTACATAATAAACAGCTTATGATCATCATTTTCTATTTAACAAATTTCGTTAAGGCTTTTTTTTTCACTGTTATAAAGTTGAATTCCCCTTTTTGAACTGTGAATTTTCCAGCTGTAATTTGGCTTATGTTAGTGCTATGTCTTCGATATGTTGATGTGAGTAACCATAGAATTAACAGTGCATTTATTAACGTTGATTTTTATTAGACTAGTCTGGGTGCCCGGCGTTGCCCGTGTGTTTAGATGTATGTAGTGAGCAAAAAAAAGTGGTAGTTGGCAGACAGGCTTGAACCCGTGCCACGGAGATGGAAAAAAAGCGAAAGAAAATCTAACGTCTTAGCCGATATCTCCATGACGCGACCGGAAGTCGAAAGCGTTCAAATTAACCGAAGTCAATCAACGGTGACGATAACTTGCTAAAATATCGGCGAAAAAAATCGATCCCTCCCTGTACAAAACAGCCGAGTTTAGGGTGAAGGAATCAAAGATTTTTGGCAATCTTTCGATATTTGTCGTCCGAGACGTTGAGCCTCAAAATGATACCGATTTTTTCAGGATCCGTCGCCTTTGTCCGAAGGTTTTGCGAGATATACATTATACACACATATATAAATACATAATACATACATGCATACATACATACATACATACATACATACATACATCATTATAAGAACTTGTGAAAATCATCATCTCAAAAATAGGTAAGAAATATATGTGTCAATGTTTATTGAAACACCTCCATTCACAGAACTGTCAAACGTAAATGCCAAACGCACTATCTCTCGGTCTATCTATCAATATATCATAAATCTCCTCTCATTGAATTACATGCTCGTCTCTCCTGTATTAACATGTACCCTGTCCGTTTTATATACAGAACTGTCTCTATATCCAAACAATATGAACACTCACAGTGCATATATATATATAATATCTAGCATCACACTAACATGATCACTCATATGAACGAAATAACAAATATATACGCAATCATCTTAACAAGACAGTATGCAACGGTATATTGCAACGTTTTCTATTTAGTAAGTAAAGGTTTTGTTTTGTTTTTCTTTTGTTGTCTTCGTTATTATATTGGGATTTATTTATAAGTTGGCTTATGCAAGTACTAATTTTATGATATATTGAACTTAGTGCACTAGGAATTTAAATTAAATAATTTTATTTATTTACGGTTTTATATACAAAAATACTGCGCGCGCACGCGCACACACACATATACATATATATATATATATAGTCGCTCCAAAAGTAAAGCCTCCTATATTTTAATTAAAAATAGTTGAAGAATCACACACACACACACACACACACACACACACACACACACACACACACACACACACACACACACACACATACACACACACACACACACATATATATATATATAATCGCTCCAAAAGTAAAGTCTCCTATTTTTTAATTAAAAATAGTTTAAGAGCGATGAAAATAGTATAGTACCATTAAATCGAGTGACCTTTTGTGCTCCAAATTTCTTCTTTTTTTTTTACATAGTCACCACCATTCTCAATGCAGATTTGCCAGGAATTTAATGGCGTACTTTTTCTTCTGACGCTAGAGTCTCATACCGTCAATATCTGCAAGAAAGAGACGAAATCATGCGTTTCTCAGACTTGTAATTTCATGTATGCCGTCAACTTTACAAGTAAAGAGAAAAGATGTTCCGCTGCTATCACCACTACTTGAATAAATAAGGCTTGAATTGTGTTTTCCCTGCGATCACTCTTACTTTAATAAAGCTTGAAGTATCTCCGTCTGCGATCACTACTACTTGGACAAGTAAGGTTTGAGTTGTCTCCCTTTGCGATCGCTACTATTGGAATAGACAAGGCTTGATTTGTTTTGTGTAGTATTTCTTCACTTAATTATGAGGTCTAGCTCTCTGCTTGTGGTTCAGGAAGGTAGATGCGCTAGCTCAGTGACTGATGCAAATAGTTCTCCCGTAACTAGGGAGAACCGAGGAAACTGAGAGCATGGTAAATCACTATTGTCAGACACATCTTAGGTTGGATGTTCATTTGTTGAAATGCCCCCACGTAGTTTGCCATATTTTCCACTGAGATATCCCCGGACAGTTTCCAGAGTACAGACGCATTGCGGGCATGTCCTTGATTACGAAACAATTTATTATCGCGTTCGAAATATGTCATCCGTGTGATCTCTTCCGTTAAAATGCGCGGAGAGAGAGGATTCGCCATCTTTGAACTCGGATCAAAGATATCGATTATGGCTTTTCCATCGCATCAAGAAGGATTTCAATTTTTAATGAAGGTGCAATGAAGTAAATCGCAACTAACAATTTCCGGGGTCAATTTATAAAAGCGAACGAACCACGAAACAACAGCAGAACATTTTAATACAGAAGCATTGGGTTGAAACAACAATTATCGTCGATTTTTTTTTCTTTTTTACAATGGATTATCACAAATCATGTATTCCTTTTGTCACGTACAATGCTGAGAGCGACAAAACAGTCTGATAGTGGCTTTGTTGCTGTGGGGTTGCAGTATGGTTTAAATAGTATTAATACCTGTTATGGTATTTCCTGTGGTTTTATAATACACTGTTTTTATCTTTTCCTTTGTATTTATTTTTTAATACCTTCGACGATTGGTAATAAACACACAAACACACACATATATGTTGAGAGAGGGAGAGAGTAGTTTTTAATACATATTTTTTTTAATTATAATTGTTGACTTAAAATGAGTGTTTATGTCAAATAGATGGTTGAATATGGAAAAATTCGTGCTTAATTTTGCATAAAATTCTAATCAATCACTATGTATCGAGCGAATACAATAATGCAGATCAATCAGATTTTAAGGACTCTAGTAGATGGAAATAAAAACAAGACAACTTTCGGTCGACACCGACTAACTTTGACCGTCGCACACGCACGAAGCATTCTGTCGTCGTCGTCGTCGTCGTCGTCGTCGTCGTCGTCGTCGTCGTCGTCGTCATCATCATCATCATCATCATCATCATCATCATCACGTAGTGTTCTGCCTTGTACAGGCATTGATGGCTATGACTCTCCGTCCATTTCTCTCTCTCTCTCTTTTTCTTTCTCCCTCTCTCTTTCTCTCGGCACTCATGAATTCATTGTTGCTCATCATTCTTGATGTTACCGAGGTATTCAGACCGTCAACGTATGTTTCTCGCTGTCGTCCTCTGTCTCTTCCTACCCACTATCTGTCCTGTCAAACTAATCTGTTCTATTCCGCTTTTCCTGTAGACATGAATCTCATTTGTCTTTTTCGTATTGTCCTTATAAGAAACCTTTCTGTGTTTGCCATACATCCTGGCTTGTTTTCATTTCTGTCCAGGATATCTTCAAAATTCCCACCAGGAACCAAGTTTCAGGTACCTCTAGTTTCTTTCTTGTGCTTTTGGTTATTACCCAGCACTCACAAACGTATAATAGAACAGACCATACATACGTACGAAGTATTCTAAATTTGGTGTGTATTTTAAGGTTTCTGTTCGTCATGATTGATGACAATCTCTTAAAGGTGAATTTGACTGCGACGATGCGACTTTGTATTCCATAAGTGCACCTTCCATCAGATGTGGTCCAGTATCCCAGATATTTGAATTTATCAACTTGTTTAACTGGTACATCGCGACATTGTAGCCTTCATGTTGGAGCTCGAGTGTTCTTAGATACTGCCAGGCTTACCGTACAAGCAAAAAAGACGAGTTGTTCGTTTTTACAACAGAAAGATAAATATATAATTTTTTAATATAGTGTGCGTTTATTCATTCACAAAACATTTCAATACAACATGTGTAATAATATGTCGGGCTGATTTGTCTCACGCTTCTATATTTCCATGAAAATATGGAGAGTAGATTGTGAAGCCATGATTTATTTTCGGCGGCCTCGTAAATCTCACGTTCACCTATTTTATCTTTTTTTAGTTTTCACCGCGTATAAGCAGGGGTTCTGACAAAGGAGAGAGAATTGCTATTTTCAGGGTCGGTTTTTGATTTTAATCGGTGGTAGGTGAAGATTTTCAATCCTTTCATGATATTCATCATCATTGCATACGTTCATCTGTCCATCTCATTAACGATTATCATCGAGCGATTTTCATCCTTGACAGTCGCATGGCTTCCGTTCAGTTTTGAGAGACAATGGTCATCCTCTGTAATGACACCAGCGCGTGTAATTGTGACGCAAGAGTTGCCCAGTCTTCAATCACACAATTCCTGTGTCGGCACTGCCTTGTTCCGGTGGCAAAGAAAGGTCCAGAACGACTTAAAACAATGCTGAGATAAGCAGAGAGTACATAGAGCACCTGGTATTCTAAAGTGGTCACCCATTTTAGTCTTGACCAAGAAACGTTGCTTAACTTCGGTGATCTAATGGAAACTGGCGTGTTAATGTAATTATGCCGTGATTATGTCATATGTATGCCAGGAGCATTTTCCAAGGTGGGTTGAACCGGCTTCCTCCGAGGAGGGAAGCTTCAAGGGAATATTTTATTCACAAGGCGTATATATATCCCGGTCAGAGGAGATAACGAAGGTGTCGACATCCTCCTACATACAGCGCTTGGTATACCCAAGCTCAACGTTGTTAAACTTCGGTGATCTGCCGTATACATAATAATAATAATAATAATAATAATAATAGTAATAATAATAATTGATTCGAATGACGGCGGGTCGCTGGGTCGATTATTATGATTAGAAAAATAAACAATTAGATTGGGGAAAAGTGATTGACAGCAAATAAACGTATTGCTACAACGTAATGTGAAAATAGGAAATAGATGTAAACATGGTTTTTGGTTTGCATAAACAAATAACTAAGTTGAGGTTACATCAGCTGTTGGTCTGGGACCCGTAATGAGATGTAGATTTGGGGAGATTCTAGTCAGCTGGGCATCAGAGAAAACGGACGACTCAAAGGGAGCGGCGTTTTCACATGCATCCTAGATGTCAAGACATTGCAATCTTTGAAGGTGTCGGCCGAAATCATGAAAATAAATGCTGGTATATTATTCAGGTATGTGTTGTGTTATTTACAGTAATAATAATAATAATAATACACATGAACACATGTGTGATCCAGACAAACTGCTGCAGAGGCAAAACATGAAGACGCTTTACATGGAAGCTGTATACCAACAAGTTCTACATCCCCATCACGCATCCTCTTCCATTGCCCTATCATCGCCCCCTCCCCGAAAAAAATCTGTGAAACCAAATAACCGAGAAGGGCCAAGGAGGAGGAAAAGACTGAGGAGAGAGCGCCGACCAGACCTCCGCTGGACAAGCGCGAAGAAAAGGGACCTTGGGGAAGCTTAGTGCCACTCAAATTCCAGTACGGACCAATAGCCGCTGCCAGCGAGAAATCAATGGTGAGTGGCTGTTGCGATGACGCAAATTTATTTGGAAATCCTATCGAAGGAGGTGGAGAGTGCTGGACATCTGGGGAGACTTGTTGTCACTCAGCTTTCAGGGAACACCACAGGTTTTCAATCAGATCTTTGATGACCTGTGTAAAAGCTCCATGTGAGCCAATAATAATAATAATAATAATAATAATAATAATAATAATAATAATAATAATAATAATAACAACTGATTAAAAAAAAAACAGGAAAATGGCGACACACGATATTTATAGAACCGATATTTCATAATTTTTCTCTTCGACTGAAAAAAAAAAAATCGAATATATAAAAAATACTATAGTTTTTTTTTAACTTCAGGAAAAGGATTAAATATTTTTTTTTATCGAACTCGTTCGAATAAATCGAATATTAATTAATATTATCCGGGGTCGACCAAGAAAAAAAAGTAATTAAAAATTAAATAAAATAATAAGTTAACAAATTTGAGCAAATCATATCCAACTTAATTGAAACGAAAAATATCCGAGTTGCCCGTGTTTAAAAATTAAATGCTAATGATAAGAGATGGACCTTGAAAACTTAATTTTAATTAGAACAAAAATACAATATCTTGTAAAAGAATCTATAAAACAAACAAGCATTCTATGAAAGAGCTTTAAATAATTATCGTTGAATAGTGGAAATAATTAAGAACAAACAAGCAAAGCACGAGTTGTCTCCTGCTATGATAACTACTACTTAGATAAGTGAGACTTGAGTGGTCCCTACTTACGATCACTGCTACGTGAATAATGTAAACCACGATTTGTCTCCCTTTACTGGGATCTCAACTACTTGTACGGTTGAGTTGTCCCCCCCCCTGCAATCACCTGAACAAAACATTAGTTATCACATCATACAATCACTTTTACTTGAAATAGTAAAGTATGAGTTGTCTCCTCTTGAGATTAGTACTATTTGAATAAATGAGGCATACTTTTTTTTTCTGCGTGCAATTGCTACAACTTAAAGAATGTAAACGACGAATTGCCGCGCATCGCGACCACTAATACTTGATTAAGAGAAGCGTGTGTTGTTAGGTCCTGCAAGCAATAATCCTTGAAGTAGTAAAGTATTACGTTTCACTCTTTACGACTACTACTACTACTTAAAAAGTATCATTTTTATTGTTTTTGTAATTTTTATTACAATTATTACCATCACCATTACTATCATTGTTATCATTGCTATTATCATTATTATCTATATCATTTTATTATTTTCGTTATTGTTAGTAGTAGTATTAATATTATCATTAGTATTATGATTTCCTTAATTATGATTATTACTATCATTATAATCATCATTTTTATTATTACTATTATTATTATCATCCTTATTATAATTATTGTTAATATTATCTTTATCACTATCATTCCTGTTATCGATTTTATTATTACTGTCCTTATTATCATTGTCATTATCATCATTTTTAATATTTTATTTTTTATCATTATTAATATTCTCATTTTTTTACTATTATTATTAGTATTTATTATTTTGGGATCTCTGAGTTTCATTGCTGAAAATTTAAGTGTTGAATTTTTTGTGATATAATATTCCAATAAAGGAACGTGTTGTTTCCCCTTGTAACCACTACTGTTTGAATAACCAAGACTTAGGTTATCTCTCATTGTGATCACTTCGATTTAAATAATGTAAAACAGTTGTCTCTTCCTACGAGTATTACTACACGAATAATTAAAGCTCGAGTTGTCTCCCGTTGCAATAACTACTGTTTGAATAACTAAGACTTAGGTTATCTCTCATTGTGATCACTTCGATTTAAATTATGTAAAACAGTTGTCTCCTCTTGCGAGTATTACTACACGAATAATTAAAGCTCGAGTTGTCTCCCGTTGCAATAACTACTATTTGAATAACCAAGACTTGGGTTATCTCTCATTGTGATCACTACGAGTTAAATAATGTAAAACAGTTGTCTCCTGCAAGCATTACTACACGAATAATTAAAGTACGAGTTGTCTACCCTTTCAACCACTACTGTTTGAATAACCAAGATTTGGGTTATCTCTCACTGTGATCACTTCAAGTTAAATAATGTAAAACATTTTTCTCCTCCTGCGAGCACTACTACTCGAATAAGTAAATCATAAATTGTCTCCCCATGATGGTCACTACTACTTTTAATAATCCACGCAATTTTTGATGGACATTTGTGGAAAAAATAATGAGTCATTTCTCTAATTTCTTTTTTTTTTTTAATTCTGGTAGCGATATAAGTCTGGAGGTGGGCATTTTCCTCGGTAGTTACTTTTCCTATATATATATATATATATATATATATATATATATATATATATATATATATATATATATATATATATATATAGTAATTTATAAAATATATATGGCGATTAAGCTACACTGAATATTCTGCGTTTCATCCAACTATAGGCCCGACGAATCCTATAGTTGGATGAAACGCCGAATATTCAGTGTAGCTTAAACGCCATATATATTTTATAAATTACTAACTAGCTCTACCTACGTATTGAGCACTTTTGAAGTAAATACTTAAAGTTTACGCATAAATCTATACTTTCGTATATTAAATTTATGTGAATAAATGAAGTAGTTATATATATATATATATATATATATATATATATATATATATATATATATATATATATCACTATTTGCAAATGACTGCGTGTTTCACAATCTCGGCAAATGATTTTTAAATACGTTTTTTTGCTTGAGTTGTTTTTTTTTTATTTGACTGAACATGTTTTTGTAAGCTCAACTTTCTGCAAACCAAAGAAATTTCGGTGGATCAAGTTCGAACCGAGTTCGTTCCACAGAAATATTTCATTTAGGTAGTTGGTAATTTTACGTTGTACCCCACAACGTCAGTGTCCGATTTTTATGAAGAAAAAAATCTGGCTAGAAAGATATCGGGGAAACCAATGCCGACAATAGAATCATCTGATTCATAAGATATGTATGAATGAGTGGGCGTATACCCCAAAATCTAATAATATATATCTACTATTATTTTAAAGTCACTTTGTGTGTGTGTGTGTGTGTGAGTTCCTTTTCATATGTACCGAAACGGCTGACCCTATCTTTTGCAAATTTCACATAAAACTAAGTTATGTGTCTAGTAGTGTTCTTATATATCGGTGGATCAAGTTCGAACCGAGTTCGTTCCACAGAAATATTTCATTTAGGTAGTTGGTAATTTTACGTTGTACCCCACAACGTCAGTGTCCGATTTTTATGAAGAAAAAAATCTGGCTAGAAAGATATCGGGGAAACCAATGCCGACAATAGAATCATCTGATTCATAAGATATGTATGAATGAGTGGGCGTATACCCCAAAATCTAATAATACATATCTACTATTATTTTAAAGTCACTTTGTGTGTGTGTGTGTGTGTGAGTTCCTTTTCATATGTACCGAAACGGCTGACCCTATCTTTTGCAAATTTCACATAAAACTAAGTTATGTGTCCAGTAGTGTTCTTATATAAGATTTGTACAGAAATTCATCCGATAAATATCGAAATTTAAAATCCGATTCTAAAAATTGTTTTTTTTTCTTATAGATAAAAAAAGGAAGAATTTTTACAGGGGAATATCTTACGGTACATTAGCAAGGGAGATAATAAAGGTTCAAGAAATCATTTCAACGGTTATTAACATTTGGAGATATTAAAAATCGCCGCAAATGATTTCTTCGTTTGCATATTTTAAAAGTAAACATCAATCAGAAGGGACTTTTCCAGGGCATTGTCAAGCTCAAATATCAGCTGTAAACAAATACAAACGGAATTTGATAAACGACATTATCATGATTATTTTATTTTATTTATTTATTTATTTTTTGCGAATTAGTCCACTAGGCAAATTATTCTTTGTAATACATAATAATCAATAAATGATTGATTTTATAATAATGCATACGCAATTTGCATAAATTAAAATATCATGTTAAAGCATATTATACGACCGGGCAACGCTGGGCGTCCAGCTATTACACACACACACACACACACACACACACACACACACACACACACACACACACATATATATATAACTTCACATAACTCTGTTCTTAAATAAGGATACGAAAATTAGGTGACACATTAATATTTAAATGGGCTTTTCCGTAACCACAACCAAGGTAAATGTTTCTCGCATGCCTTCCCCTTTAGGGATCCCCCCCGCCTTTTTTTCTTTCTATTCAAAAAATGCTACATTGCCTAAAGTGTGTTTATTCATAAAGTCTGAAGAAATGCTGGTTTTTGAAATTTTTCAAACGATATAATGCTTGAAATTGTCGAACTAGACATTGAAACAATTGTAACGTAAAATGAAATACACTTTTTGTTGCCATCAGCACCTTGTCTTGAAGTCTTGATTTTGAACACACAGTATATATATATATATATATATATATATATATATATATATATATATATATATATATATATATATATAAGCTTAATAAACCAAACCAAATCTTCTATTTAATCGACTGACGAGTTTTTTTTTTTTTTTACAAAATATACGTATACGAAAGAAATTCATCTACAAATAATTTATAAACAAAATATAGTATAAAATATATTACGAACTTAAAATACAAAACCCTTTTACTAAAATAAATGTATGCCGCATTAAATAGTCTAAAAGGGTTGATATACCGTAAAAAACATCGACCAGCCTGAGGCATTTGCAAACCCTTTCTCATCTGCGATCATCTAGAGTAGTGTTTCCCAACATTTTGTAACTTCGTGGAACCCCTCCACTACTCGTGATGTTTCAATGCAGCCATACACAAGAGAAAATAGTTTAAATATTTTACAAACTTATTTATTTCTCCTTCATAATGCAAGCGATATTTTTGCTACGACCAATTGTCTTCTCAAATTTATTAACAACTAGCTGGCCGCCCGGTGTTGCCCGGTCATAGAATACGCTAACACATGCTATTTTAATTTATCCAGATTGCGTATGCATTATTATTATAGAATCAACCCTTTATTGATTAGTATATATTACGAGAAATAATTTGCCTGGTGGACTAGTTCTGAAAAAAAAAAAAAAAAAAAAAAAAAAAGTAAATATTAAGGATAATGTCGTTCATCAAATTCCGTCTGTGTTTGTTTTTATAATATCACGTCAGCTGATCTTTTGGCTTGATGACCTTAAACAGAGTTTTTTTTTCTGTTATAGATAAAATGGGGAAAAAATGACAGGGGAATATTTTACATAACACCGGCTCGTGCAACTTAAAATATTCCCCTGTAAAAAGTCTTATTTATCTATAAAGAAAAAACTATTTTTAAGATCGGATATTTTCGATTTTCGATACTTGTCGGGTGAACTTTTGTAGAAAACATATCTAAGAACACGACCAGACATATAAATTACCTTTGTGTAAAATTTGCAAGAGATAGGCTCAGCTGTTTCGGAACCCATGAGGAAGGAACTCACATGCGCACACACAAAGTGACTTTTATATAATAGTAAAACAAACAAACAAACAAACAAACAAACAAAAAACCCGATGTAATGAATATGAATACATCCGGGTTCCTCCGCACGAGAATATTTAAGCTATAAATACAGACGGGTCTAGCAGCCTTGGGGAAACGTCGAAAAATGAACAATAAACCTTAAACATATTACCAATTACAATTACGAACCATCGTTCATTAATGCGCCTTTCTAAATTGTATTACTCGATTACGGTAGCCAGGACAACTCAGATACTTCAAACGAATATATCCCGTTTCGCGGAACATAGCATAACTTAAAACCTAAGTGAACTTATATCTCATAAAAACACTAGAAAAATATTTTAACAACAACCCTTGCACACGCAAATTATATCTATAAGTGCAATAAACCAAATTGAATACCCTATTTTGTCGACTGTGGACTGTTTATTTACAAAATGTGTACACGAGAAAAAACATTAAACATTCAGAATAGAATCTATTAAATATTACAAAATTTTAAGTGCCTCGAATACAAAACTAAAAACAGCCTATCCTGCCTTGACAGAGTACAAAATAGACTTCGTGGCTTCGTGGGGGATGCCCTTTTCTCTACCCTGCAACCTCTCTCCCACAGAAGAGACGTTGCGAGCCTATCCTTGTTTTATCGTTATTTCCATGACAGGTGCTCGTCTGAACTCCAATCTCTTGTCCCCCCTCGCCAATCTTTCACGAAAAACACCCGAATCCACTGTGAAAATTTTCCCCCACCCTTTATCTGTGCCTAAATCAAAACGCGGATTCCATGAACAAAGCTTCTTTCTTAGAACTGCACGCCTGTGGGACTCTGTTCCGTCTGCCTGCTTCCCACCGGACTACAACTTGGATGTGTTCGAGTCCAACGTTAACAAGTTCCTAATGAACCGCCCCCTTAAGTAAACACTTCATCAAATCTCCACACTAACGTAATGTACTTGCAATAACCCTTATCCCTGAGTGGCTTCCGGGCCTTGATAAGTGGTGACCACTGTGTAAAAAAAACAAAACAAAAAACTAACTTCTTTACTGAAATAAATGGATTCCGCATTAAATAACCCAAAATGGTTAATATGCCATAAAACAAATTAATCGTTCTCCTCTAGCCAGGACAAAAAACCAAAAACAAAACAAAAAAGAACAAAACAAAAAACCTTTTTTTTTTCTATTTATTTAAAATAAAATGAAACTTTGTTATATATAGGTCGTAGAATTGCATTCTAGATCTAGCTATTTTTCATATTCTTTTAAACATTCATTTTAATTATTCTCTATTAGATTTTTCGGTTTTCTGATGGGATAATCATCTTAAGTTAACTATTATGTGCAATTATATTTATGCAAATATTCTACATGATTTATACTTGCGTAATATTTGCGTAATATTTGCGTAAAAGTTATAGTAAACACAAAACTCTTTATATATATATATTCATATATGTGTACATATATTTGTTTAAAAGTTTTTGCCTACCAAACTCCTCTGTCAGATTTTGGTTTACAGACATAAAACTCTCTACATATGATATTAGATCCCATGCGAAACTATATGTTTAAGTCTTATCATGGGAAAATAGGTGCAAAATTGTGAAAATTAAAAAAAAAATGGAATTTGCCAGGTAAAGGTCGAATGACGGCATGCGTAACGTCGTAGCTATTGGTTCATTTTTAATTTTTAGCCTTGCAGCTAAGAAGTCCTCATAGCTCAGGCATTAACGTAAAAGGAAAAGTAAACCGTAAGCAAAACGTTTTGGTTTCGATTCTCGTGGTGGCGCACGAGTCATTTATTTTAACTTTTTAAATTATTACTATATATTGGGTACAATATAATATAATATTAAATACGAAATCTGCATTAATCAAAATATCATATTTAAGCGTATTTTACGGCCGGGCAATGCCGGGCATCTGCTAGCATATATATATATATATATATATATATATATATATATATATATATATATATGTATATACAGATATATATATATATATATATAAATAAATATATATATATATACATATATATGCCTATGCCTACACACACACACACACACACACACACACACACATATATATATATAACAATGAAATTTACGACCTCAACTTTCCCACTTTTTTAACGAAGACACTAAATTTAACCTGACTAGAGAATTCATCAGAGAATTTCAAAAAGAATGTCTTTATGTATTATATTTGAATTGCGAATAGGGCTTTATTCCAAACAAAAATCTAATTTTAAAAACTTCATTATGTTTAAAATCATATCCATAATTATCACGGTTTATTTATTTATATTATTTTTTTTATACATTTTCAGATCGATAAAATAAAATAAAATAGGATAAACATTTATTTCACATTTTGGATAATTTAATTTTGGATATCCGCTGTTAATAAAAAAAAAAAACCCAACCCAATTATTATTAAAAAATAAAGTCAATAGTAATTCGATCGTTTAATGAGAGAAGTTGTCAAACGTTCCGTGCATTCGGAAATTCAAGTTGATTAAAATGATGGAATGTGGAATTGAATAGTGAAACGAATCCAAAAATTCGGGAATGGCTTCTCAATAACATTTAGCTATTAGATATATTGTCAATAGAATGGCATTGCGAGACTGACGCCAATTAATACAAACTTATTTATACAGAAAACGTAATGTAAGTGTTTTTATTCGATTAATATTCATTATTTCACAGTATAATGAATGAATACAATTCTTATTTTAATACGGCTATACTAATAAAACTCATGTCTTAAAACAGTTTTATGTTTTAACGTATATCGCCATATTCTAAATGAAAAACCCTCCTCATGTATAATGTACTCGGATAAAGTACTTATACTTACTTAATGAATACCGGGTCATTTACATATACTCCAGGTCCTGGATATGACCTTAAACTATATCCGATGGTGAGTTCCCAGCTTGCGGGCTTTGGGGAGTGTGGGGCCACCCTTTAATTGACATTACTTCCAGGACCACTCTGACCCAGAGTGGTGGAACCTGTTAGGGTCACGACTATCGGTTGGAAAAAAACCCCCAAATATATTCTATTAAAATATTGTTTTTCAAAATCCCTGGATTCGGCATTGAATAACCTGAAAAGGGTTGATATGCCGTAAAACAAAAACAACCAACGAATCATATATTCCGAAAATTTTAACCATTAATAACTTAGAATTGTGTTCGATCGTTTCAAAGACGCTTATTTTTCTATAATCTCTTCATCAGCACAACATCATGATGATGTTATTCGAGTGATAACTCGGTGTCAACTCTCCTTTCTGCTGATGAAGTGATCATATATGAATAAACTTGATATCGGCTTGAAACGATCGTACAAAATTCTATTCCAAGTCCTATTGTTTTGAATTCTTTGAATATATGTAAATGATCTTTTATTGATTTATTAATTTCGTTAAACTCCTATTTACTCTCTCTCTCTTCTCTCTCTCTCTCTCTCTCTCTCTCTAGAGTAGATGTTCTAAGTAATTCACAATTGTATATTTGAATAGTCATCTCTTTATAAAAAAATTTCAACATTAATTCTTAATAGATTTAACCCGAATGGGTTAAATCTATTAGGAATTAATGTTACAAATTTTAACCTCAAATATTTTTAATTACAGTAGCGAATCCTCACAGTTACTACCCATGACATATAGCTCTTATATAAGTGGCATCACTCGAAATAAAGAAATAAAATATCATCTGGACAACCACCCTCTTTCCGCTCACTAAATCGACCTAAATTTTAAGATGCCTTTACATAAATATAGAAAATCATAATTAAAAGTTTGTAGAGTGTTCAAATCGTAGATTAAGGGAAATTAGATATTGGTTCAGAATGAAAAGGATATTGAACTTCATATACAAATTGAATGGTAAATCCTGAAGTGAGAGTTTTCGGTAGCAGTGAGGTAAAAGGATCCAATGTGTATCTTGATTCTTCCACGGTACAAGGTAACAATCCGAAGTAGGCATTATTCCTTGGTTTTTCCTTTGGTTAGGATAGTTATCCGGTAAATATTTGATTATACCAGTCCGGTGAAGATGTTTTTTTTTAAATAAACATATAATTTTTCTCATAGTTCTTTTAATATATAAGTTTCATAATCCACTCCAAGTGTAATTTCAAAGACGGATAAAACAAAATAAAATAAATGACAGAATTGCTTCACAAAGACAAGCACAATGGACATTGTATATATATATATATATATATATATATATATATATATATATATATATATATTTATATATATATATTAATCATAATTTAGGAATTTAACATTTGTGATTTGAAGAACTTAAATTTCAAATGTAGAAATTTTATTGTATGCAAGACAAAGAATACAGTATAGTAAAATATATTTCCTTTACCCATGAGTTTTCGATGTTTGTACATCTCTTCGGAGAAAAAATATTAGCAAATATTATAAAAGGTTTGCTAAAAGTAATAAATATAGAAAATTAAATCAAATATTTTTAAAGTTTTTAAATCATTACATAGAATAAGTGAAACTGGACATTGATGCAAAAAAAAAAAAAACGAAAAAAAAAACGATACTGAATCGAAAGTGTATGCTAAATCCAACGCGTATTGTAATAAATCCAGGGAAGCTGGTAACAATGGATTTGCACACTAGTAGATTTATTGTACTTCCTTAATCTGAATAATTATATATATATATATATATATATATATATATATATATATATATATATGTATGTATAATGAAAACAAAAGGATGTAGTGTTTACATGATATACGCAATGGTAAACTTAAAACTAATATAAATAACAGTATTTATGTATAGAAAATGTAATCCCAACCGAATTAAAAAAAGCTCAATACGCAATAGAGAGTAGAGCTTATTATAAGAGAAAGAAAATTAAAACTGTAAGTTGAACTTTACAATCAAAATTTATTGTTCGACTGAATACTCCCCCCCCCAAAAAAAACAATTCACAAAGCCCTTATCACGCGGAGTTTCAAATAATGATATTCTTATTATAGTTCTCATCAGAGGACATAAATAAATAAGCAAATTATATTTGTAACAGTGCTAGAATTTGTTAGTTAAGGCATTAAGTTAAAGCGCAATTTATTGTAGTTATAAATTGCCAAATAAAAGAGTGAAAAAATGTTGGATATGTAAAAAACTAATATAAAAACAAACCGCGCATAATATTTCAGCTTGAATGAAACTCCTCGAGAGTTGGTCCAAAATGCAAAATACTTCTTTAGATAGAATGTATTCCAAAATAAGTCCAGCGTGACGATGGATATAATCCGATTGGAAAGTTTCAAAAATCCGATTGGAAAGTTTACACTTAATGCCTAAACTAGCAAATTCTAGCATTGCTACAAATATAATTTGCTGATTTCTTTATGTCCTCTGATGAGAATGACAAATAAGAATAAGGACTTTGTAAATTGTTGTTTTTTGAGTATTCAGTCGAACATTAAATTTGGATTATAAAGTTCAACTTACAGTTTTAATTTTCTCTCTCTCTCTCTCTCTCTCTTATATATATATATATATATATATATATATGCATATATATATATATGCATATATATATATATGCATATATATATATGCATATATATATATATGCATATATATATATGCATATATATATATATATATATATATATACAAACTTCATCAGCACCAGCGTATGTAATGCCCGGATTTATGTGGAATACAAATAGTCATGATGATTTATTGGTTTTAATTTTTCTTTGTCCGTCATTAAATTCCGTCTGTGTTTGTTTTTATAATATCACGTCAGCTGACACTTTGCTTGATGACCTTAAGCATAGTTTTCTTTTCTGTTATAGATAAAATGGAAAAAAATTACAGGGGAATATTTTACGTAACACTGGCTGGTGCAATATAACTGTCTCTGAAACCATGGTACAAAATTCTATTCTAAGTGATATTGTTTTATTCAAGCCATTATCACTCCATAAACAGTAAGGCCATGCATAGGAAATCAACGGGGGCCTTTTTTGATACGACAGGGGCGCCTTCGAAATAAATGTATCTATTTACTGAAGCGTGTTACTTTACTTTTTCATTTTAAATTTTAGTTCAAGTCATTACATAGAAAAATAATTTTACAAAAATCAACAGTAGGTTCTCTACAGTGCAATGTAGATTACAATGTATTGTGGACTAAATCACTGCGGGGAGGTATATGAAGCTTCTTCTCGATAAACTACGATGGGTCCCCAACTAGAGCAGTTAATCAATCAGTGATTGAAAAATGGTCGATTTCACCGATTTCGATGACAATAAAAATATGGGAGTTTTAAACATTCGGTGATCATCATTCAATCCCGGGCAACGTCGGGTCTCCCTACTAGTATACATTTATATTTCTGTGGCAAGAGTCGCGAAATCTCCAAATCTCTCCTGCGTCGACATTGTTGAATACCAGTGGCAAATGGAGGTTCAGAACAGCTGGAAACAATGTCGAGATAAGCGGAATATATATATATATATATATATATATATATATATATATATATATATATATATATATATATATATATATATATATATATATATATAAATATATGTCGCTACGTTAAAGGAGTGACGGATTGAACACCTTTTCTTGCAATATTTTTCATTTGGTATAGTTGGCTTGTTTTACGTTGTGAGGTAACGATTAAAAATACGTTATTTTAGTAAGCAAATATTAACCACTTACAATATTAAACAGTCCCACGCCAATAGAAAAATAAATCAATCAGAATGTTTGATCGTAAAACAAACACGCCAACAAAAAATCAAACAACCAAGAGTAGAATAGGTTTTAGGTAATGTGCAAACATAACGGCCTAGAAATAAAATGGTCGCTGAGTTCGAATTATTTAAAAACTAAAGCAGGATACTTACTCCACACATAAATTATAAAGAGACTTGTTCATGCAGAAATTTTGCTGCACTCAAATTGAACGACGAACTCAATCTTTTGAACATTTCCATCTCTAACCATCAATTAGCTGCGAATAACGGTTGAGTACTGTTATTTCTCCAGTCTGAATGAAATCACTGTCATAAACACCATTTGCAAGATTTGTTGGATGCATTCTAAGAACTCAGCGGCAATTTTCTTCCTAGGCCGCTGTATCTACACATTACCTACGTTTTTATTTGCATACCACACAGTTAGAAATCCACAGAAAGGTGCTTGGGGTTTTGCGCATCTGAGTTCAAGAGTCAGATTGCCTATCAGTTACTGAAAGTTCTGGAAACCTCTTTCAAGAGAGGACAGAAAAGTGGCGGTATAGTCACACCTCGAAAGCCGTTTCCAGAACTTTTAATGGATGAATGAATAACGATCACTTTGATTCATAACCTGTATCTACGTGTGTCTGTTTGTGTATGTATATATATGTACCTGGGTATGTATGTGTTTGTACGTGTGTGTATGTGTGTGTATATATGTGTGTGTATGTGTATATATGTGTGTATATGTTTGTGTATGTATGCGTATTCATGTTTGTATGTGTATGTATGTGTGGGTACGTGGGTCTATGTCTGTATGTGTGTTTATGTGTATATGTGTGTAAGTGTGTGTTTCTGTGTGTAAGTGTGTGCTTATGTGTGTATGTGTGTGTATGCATAGACGTGTATGTGCGTGTTTTTGTATGTGTGTGTTTGTGCACGTGTTTTTTATGTGTGTGTGTATGTGTGTTGTGTATGCGTGTGTGTTTGTGTGTGTGTGCGTGTGTTCTTTTTTTTAATCGTCAGACAGAGGGATACGCGGAAACCAGGTACCTTTTAATGGATCCTAGATTTTATGGTATGTAAATAAAAGCATCCAAAATATTAAGTATATGGATATTTAAAATGAAAACAAAGGAAAAAGATGACATAGAAACAGGCTGCAATCGCACAGATTCTTGCAGATCTTATTGTATCATACCTTAAAGTGATTTTCCGACAGTTAAGCAATTCATGTAATTATCATCTAAAATATTTCCCGAATTAATGGGGTTGATAAAACAACAACAACAACAACAACAACAACAACAACAACAACAACCAACAAACAAACAAACAACAGACAATCAAAGTCTATAAGCATGCACATGGCAACACCGTGCAAATAGCGTAAAACCTTTAAAAATCATTTTTCAACTGATTCACACACAAACACATCAATGAGAGAGGTACGCCTCAGGTGACTAGTAATAAACTGACTCTTTTTCCAACGGCGAGAAGGTAAAAATTGGAATGGTGGGGCACCTAGAACTGCACTGAACAGAGAACAACTGTTTGTGTATGTAACGCTTTTTTAAAACCCTATTTTGCTTTCTCTTCCCCTCTTTTTCTCTCTCTTTCATCCCCTCTTCACCTTATCTCTCTTCCCCTCCTTTCCCTTTCTCTCTCTTACTTATTTTCTCCCCCTTCTTTTTCTCCTTATCTCTGTCCCTCCTGTCTCTCGTTCTTACCCTTTTTCACTCTCCCTCATATATATATATATATATATATATATATATATATATATATATATATATATATATATATATATATATACACACACATATATATATATATATATATATATATATATATATATATATATATATATATATATGAATAAAAAATCAATACAAAAATAATATATGAATGTTTATATCTTTTCTGTATTTATTTCTTGTATGTTGACGTCTAGGAATAAAACAAGTCTTTTGAAAAAAAAAAACAAGAATGTTTTCTTCAAAAGCATATAATTTTCGACCGATCCTTCGATCTTCCTCAGTGTGAATCAACAGCTTTCAAACACACCTTATATATATATATATATATATATATATATATATATATATATATATATATATATATATATATAAGGTGTGTTTGAAAGCTTTTCAATGCAGGAATTATTAATCATTTGTAAACAGATGAATAAAAAAACAAACAACAATAATAATAATAATAATAATAATAATAATTCAATAATATTATATTTACCTAATTACATATGATATATTTCGACGATAGATGGTACTTATTGCCAAATATTTTCGAGAGCAGCTCTCATCTTCAAGGGTAGAAATGTAGATCCACTCCTCATGCTGTCGACAGAATTTAACTTCTATTCTTACTTTGATTCTTATTTTGTATATATATATATATATATATATATATATATATATATATATATATATATATATATATATGATTATTAATTGTGTTACAGAAGAACAACACGTATACCGCCGTTGCGAGATGTTAAGACTCAAGAAGACGAAATATAATGTCCCGTAAATGAACTACCGTGATTTAGTCAAATCGTTTAATAAAATGAATTTTTTGATTGGTGCTTGTTAAGACTTGACATGTCGAAAACAGTAATATATCCAAAAATTACGAAAATTGATAAAGTAGAAAATTATTTATAGTTAAAAGCAAATTTTACAGAAAATTGGGTAATATTGCATTTTCCTTAGATGTTATAAAGTAAACAATGAAGAGTTCACAGACAGGGGACATAATTCGGAACGAATATATTAGATTACATGTTCATGATTGCGATGTTTGTTCATCAATGACCATCCCTCTTGAAGAAGCCCGCATAAATCGGGCGAAACGTTGAGTATCCAGGTCCTTCCACCTCCATTTTATTTCATATCGTCGGATTTAATCCAGCTCAACAATCATATATATATATATATATATATATATATATTGCAGATGTCTTGTGGAACACAAAAATACGTCAACTCATGGATTTGCACGGGAGTTCGAACAGAATTCTTATTTAATTCATGAAATTAGATTGTTCTCGTCACATCAGCCATAGCCGCGTAGAGTTTTTTTTTTTTTTTTTTTTGTAATTCTTTGTTATACTTTTAGTATTGTTTGTACTGAAGATAAAACTTTCAACGTCAAGAATACTCTCACTTAAAACAGATTATCACTTAGCACTTTATCCGTTGATCAACTTGCACAGACGTTGTAAGAATAACAATATAGAGAAGAAAGTGCAAATAATGTGATTAGTACATGTAATAATATTAGTAGAATCTTTGAAAAATGATTTTATTGTGAAGCAAGGACAGAAATTAAAGAGAGAGAATAAATCACAGTACACAAAACAGAAATAAAATGCAAAAGAAATATGGTATAAAATAAATTTTTTTTCTTTCATCGGGTTGATGTGCATGCACGACGTTCAAAGCATCTCATTCAATTTTCAGTTGTAAATTTTTTTATTTTATTCTAAAATATTTTAAGCTTACATATTATAGACCAAATTTTACATATACTTACATCAACTCTTGGAGGAGGTCTGATATATTGTAAGTCACAACTAAATAATTACTTTGTATGTGTTTTGCGCACTTCTCAGTGTCGTATTATTACATTTTTTTGTCTCTCACGAACCAAAACTAACAACAAAAAAACAACTGAACATAAAACAGCATTGTTGTTAACAAACGTTAACATGCCTCTCGTGTGTTCACTCAACAATGTGGTTGAATACTATCACAGAACACAAAACACGAATAAAATACTAAAAAAACAACACCGATTCAAACAAGGACTAAATACAAATTCAGTACTCCCAGCGACATCTATTCATGAGGAACATTAACATTCGAATAACATGTCTTGAAATTTTACTAGCTCATTGCTATAAGAGATTAACGGAAGTACCCGGGATCAATAATAGCATTGTAACTTGTTTTACTTAGCATTTTCCAGTAGCAACAAATATAGGTTACCATATTACATTTTAATCTCTTTCTACTATTTTAATTATCAACATAATTTCTCTTCATATTTTTATGAAAGTCGGTCATGCATGGGAATTATCCGGATCAATTTTTTTCTCCACTCGGTGTTGTCCAGGAGTAATAAATGTATGATCGTAGTATTAATTTAAAGTGGATAGCTTCGGCAAATGAAGTACATTATTATTTTTTTCAACACATTAAAATAACAGAGAGAAATGGCTTGGGGGAAAGATAAAGCGAAATGTATGGAAAAATGGGAGAGATAAAACAAGAGAAAGATAAAGAGGAGTGCAGAGTCATTCTCGTTGAAGAAAAATAAAGTTGTCCTAACCAAGAAAAATATCGTGTCATAAATCTGTACAGAGAAGCTTTTCCAGGCAAAGAGTTATCCAGTCACGATCAGCAGAATGTAGTGAGCTTTTTGTGTCAAGACGAAAAGCTATCACTAGAGAATTTTAAAAGATTCCGTACATTTTATAAAGCGATTCTGATATCTGATTGGTTCGCGCTTATCGTCCATGGTTATAACTATAATCGTTCCAGCCTTTGTGGCCGTACTTCATTAACATGCCAAAAATATTGCAACAACATTATACACAATATTTAACTTTTATGTACGCTTTTTATAGCCCCAGGCAACGTCGAATAATCCTGCTAGTGTTATACAAAAAGATAGAAATAAAGTACTTAAAAAAATTCGGATGAATCAGCATCGGGACCTTTTGCCCTTGGCATCAAAACCAACAGTCTATGCCATTTCTGAAATGTCCTTTGCATTGTTGACGACGGTATGATGCTAGTCTTGTGCAATTCTAGGAGGTTCACTCATCAAGGTTTCGCATTCTCTCTTTGAGAAAAGGGTTAGTTTATTGCTAATCGCCCAAGGGGTCTCCACTGGGAATTGCTGACGGGGCTGTCGAAGCATTTCTTGCAGGACGGAATGCTCCCCACTTGGGCGGAGGTAGCTTTCCAATACAACTTTTCGATTCTGGTGCCACCATTTTCACCGTGAAAGATAGTTAAATACCCCAGCATGGTACGACCCTTTTTATCGGATTGATTTTCTTGCTTTGGTTGCGTTCCTTGATCTGACGAGAATCCAGTACTCACAAAAACAACCACCTGAAGGTTGCCAACATCTATAAGTGAAAGTAGTGCGATGAACACGATTGGATTCTATAGACAAGCTCCTGCTACAGGAACGCTCGTTTCGGATGAAAATAAAAATGCCATAATCGAGAATGATTTCTCGTTCACTAATTTAAGAAATACTTCATATTTCGATCCTACGCCAGTAAGTAGAAATTATGTCAACTAGTATGAATTTCATCGAAAGTTACAGAGTTAGTAGAGCTAGTATATGGTTTATATATTAAGATCCTACGCCAGTAAGTAGAGATTATGTTTACTAGTATGAATTTCAGCGAGAGTTACATAGTTAGTAAAGCTAGTATATATTATGACCCTACGTAGAGATTATGTTAGCTAATATGAATTTCGGGGGGGGGAGGGTTGCATTAAGTACATGACAGGCCAAACTGGCGACAAACGGAAGTAGACCAAGTGCAGCTTACGTGATCATAACGAGAGTTCAAAGGTAATCCCCGTAGACAAAACGCGCTAGAAATTTCAGTTTGAATATTACAGAGAAATTACACCACGTGTTCGATAGACAGAATAGAGTTTCTAGAACGGTTCGAGTCAGGGAAGCAGACAGATATGACGTGTCAGACAATGTACACATCTAAGTAAATATTTCATCGTGACTCTGTCCGTTTGTCGACCATTTTTAAGATTAAATAAAAAAAACGTAAAAGGGGATTCATTTTAGACTCTCTTTTTAGGCTCTCCCCTCGTGAACTTCTTCAATAAAACCTTTGAAACCACAGCAAGTCTATATTGTTCCTTGCATGAGTTTTATTCGCTTAAGTTAAACAGCCGATCAACGGCCACTTGACGACGCAACCATACAGAACGGTCCACACGGAGAAGCGTCGACCGCGCACGCATGTAAAAGACTTTTACTAATTCTTTTGTTTTTAAACGCTCTCTAGCAATAACACACGTGTGTAAAAGTATGCGTTTGTGTGAACGGGTTGTTTACGCTTGTTTAAACATATGTTTGTGTGAAAATGTTACATGTATCACAGATGCAGTGTGGTATCAGAACAGATAGGACATTCACTTCACTGTTGCCACCTTTACTAAGCAGAGATTAATTTACTTAAGAAAATATAATTTAACTATTTGAAGAGGAGGCATTATTTCGTAAGGTTAAAATGAAAACAAAAATGGACAAGTGAGCAATACTATATTTATTTTAATACATTAAAGAAAAGGAGAACGTTGATCTCATATTTATTTTCGCTTCCCTTATTTTGTTCTTTAGTTCTCACATTCCATGAGCGATGTTTCTGACAAAGGGGGGAGAATTGCTGTTTTCTGAGTTCAAATCCATTCCATCTAACACGTATCGTTGGCAAGTTTTTGACCTTGATGTGCTATTTTTATTAGCCTTTAATATCAAGGGGCTTGTTTGGAGCAATTTCCATAAAAATGCGGAAATTATTATCATTCATTTTTCTCTGAGAGTTCCGATAGAATCGGCATTAACCATAGAAGATTTTGTAATTTGTGTTTTTTCCTTATTTTCGTAACGATGCTAAGTTCACAGGCGATTGCCTTAGAAGAGAAAGTTGAACGTCTGATGAATTTAGCTTCTAAACTAGTGATGCGACGATTCCAATATTTTTTCCGATTCTGATACAATTACAGAGTCTGTACTAAATTCCCGATTCCGATACAATTACCGATTCCGATTCTTTATGAATCTCTAGATAGTTAACTATAAAAGTGTTATTTTGTCCCGATTACTGTAAAAACAGATCTTACATATGCATATAGTTTCTCAAACGTAAAAAAAACACACTTGTGAGGGGGTTAT
>NC_136518.1:65097326-65284826 GCF_053919585.1 Euprymna scolopes
GTGGTGACGTCACCAGCTTTGAATGTTACAGTTTTGGTTTCGATTCTAGCTGATAACACCCAATTACTTTCTTTTTACTTTTGAAATCACTGCTCTATAATAATATATACGAAATCTGAACAAATGAAAATATTATATTTTAAGCATATTTTATGCCCGGGCAAAGCCAGCCCCTCCCTGCTAGTTATATATATGTTAAAAAAAAGTCGAATTAATATGACTTTAGTTATGTTACAAAGAGGACAACTACTATCGATGTTTTTATATGTATGAGAGAATACAATTTAAATATCATCACAGTAAAAGTAAATTCTGCTAGGGAAATTTTGTTCGGTGAATACGAATTAAAACCACTAAAATAAAAACAAAATGAATCTATCTTTATAAAAAACATATATGTGACCTTTCTATTTAAGCCTGCCAGAATGACAAAAATAAAATGATCTCTGAACTTTATTGTGTTTTTATGCTTATAGTACGTCAATAGATGCCGTAGATATTATGTTAATAGGAAAAAAAATCTGAAAATATTTTTAAGGATTAAAAAGCAACGGAAAACACCGGCAACCACCTGACTATATATGTATATATATATACAGAGTGAACCCCCCAAAAAGGGCCCTAATTTTAATTAGGCCCCGTTTCTTAGTGGTTTGTCCGAATGAAATGAAACTTTGGTCATAACATAAATGTTCTCGATGGCCTCCATTTAACTTTTGATTTTTTTGAGTCACCCTGTATGTGTCTATATATATATGTGTGTGTGTATATATATATATATATATATATATATATATATGAATATATATCAATATATATATATATGTATATATATATGCATATATATACATGTATATGCATATACATGTATATATATATGCATATATATACGTATATATATGCATATACATACGTATATATATATATATATGCATGTACATACCTATATATATGCATATACATACGTATATATATATATATGCATATACATACGTATATATATATGCATATACATACGTATATATATATATATGCATATACAACGTATATATATATATGCATATACATACGTATATATATATATGCATATACATACGTATATATATATGCATATACATACGTATATATATATGCATATACATACGTATATATATGCATATACATACGTATATATATATATATATATATAGGCATATACATACGTATATATATATGCATATACATACGTATATATATATATATATATATATATATATATATATATATAAACAATAGAAAGAAGTTATACTAAATATATGTACAGTAAACCCCCGGGATACGGTGAACCTACGATATATTTTATTTTTTCAGGTTACGATGTGGAATACGATGTTTTGTCGTTGCCCCGCCTTACGGTATTATTTATAATGTTATTTGATTATATACATGTGTATTATATACTGGATTTTATTTTGTTACTAAGTTTTAATGCCGTATTTCGGGAGTCTATAGAATCAGTTCACAAAAACTATTGAAATAAACAATACAGAAACTTCCTTTTTAAATTTTGGGGATTAAAATTAGTTATTTGTATTATTTAGATTCTTCGGGCTATTGTTCTCAACTTGAATGTTATTTTCACAACGTTTCGGTCGATGTGACCTCCGAACTTCTTTAGGTGTATCTTGTCGAATGCAGAAATGTTTGTATCGAACTCGGGAATTTGGACGGAAGGACCTGTGGCGCTGACTTGGAAAACTCAGTTGTAAAAATGATATTTCCTTAATGTTGAAAGTTCAATTGTCAGTGTGGGTGACTGAAAAATACAATTGCAAATTACCTAGGAACTTGTTGATTTGACAAGTGCTTGTTTGGTTACAAAAAAAACACGACTATTCAATGTGTATATACTGTCAGCACGCACTTCTTAAATGTACGACCATAAATTATATAGATGACAATATTACACTTGCTCTTGCCAAACATGTCCACCCTCTGTAATTGTAAACATTTTAACTTTTGTGTATGTAAATATCTAATCTAAATATTAATTTACTTGTCCGTACGTCCCGTGTCACAATAACATCATCACCGCAAACTTTAATTAATGAGAAACGAATCAACTCCCTTTATAGTCGCTTTTTATCAGTTAAAAATCATTACACTCATTGGCTCTTTCAATGTTTTCAGATAAAACATGGCAACATATTTTCATGTAAACACGATTTAATGACGTTTCTGAATTTTTGAGATGAGCACTTGGAAAATTTAATTGTAAAAACTGATAGTCTCCTGAAGGTTGAAGGTTCAATCCTCAGTGTGGGTGACCGAAAAACACATTTGCGAATTAATTAGGACCTCTATCCAGTCATGGCTGACGGAACAAGAGCATACTACCCTCGTGAAGTAAATAAAGGGTTCCGCTCGAAATTCCGTCTAAATTCTCGAGTTGGACAGAAACATTTCCAAGTTCGACAAGATACACCTGAAGAAGGTCGGAGGTTACATCGACTGAAACGGTGTGAAAATAAGTCAAAATATGAATAGCAGTCCGAAGAATCTGAATAATAAGTTTGTTTAACAGTTACTATTCAAAACTATAATGTCATAAAATTTATTTACTTATGAGTTTAAATAAACAAGTTCTGGGGGACAAAAACTCTTAAAAATTGAACTAAATTTAACCTGCAGTATTAACTAGGATAATAATTGCGAATACTCGTTTTTCGAGATGACGTATTTTGGTATTATCATGGTTCAAGCAAACTTATAACATTTGCCTTTCACTCTGCTCTACATCGGTATTGAGCAATCTTGTACTTCATTAGTTACTTTACCTCTGGAAAACAATAACCTCAGATTATATATATATATATATATATATATATATATATATATAGTAAGTTTTGAAAATATATATGGCAAGTAAGCTATAAAGAATATTCCGCGTTTCAAGTTATTGTAATCGGACTTTACTTTCCTTACAACACTTACAACTGACGAATTCTCACGAGAATGAAACGCGGAATATTCTGTGTAGCTTAATTGCCATATATATTTTCATAACTTGCTGCCTACCTCTACACATGTATGCAGCACTGTTGAAGTAAATACTGAAGAATTTACACATAAACTAATATCTTCGTATAATAATTCATGTGATACAATGAGATCTACCATGAGAATTCAACAGATTGGGCATTCAACAGATTGGTATTTAGTAGAAAAATACCGAATATATCAATATATGTATTGTAAATATTGTTTTACAGAGGTTTAGAAAAAAATATAGCATCGAAGTAACACGTGATCTACAAGTGATCAACTTATGATCATATCTTGTTGACATTCATCTGCCTGTTGAATGTGAACGAGACGCGATACCAGGTACATCTGATATATATATATATATATATATATATATATATATATATATTTTTTTTTTTTCTTATAAATTGCTCCTAATAATCGAGTAAAGCTTCATGTATCAAGACTTATATGTACGGCATAATCACGCTGACACACCGGTTCTCGGCAGATCACCGAAGTTAAGCAACGTTGAGCCTGGCTAGTACCAGATGGGTGACCATTTGGGAATTGTAGGCGCTGTATGTGCTTTCCGCTTATCTCGGCATTGTTTCCAGTCGTCCTGAACCACCACTTGCCACTGGTATTCAACAATGTCGAATCAGGAGAGGTGTGGATGGAGATTGCGCAACTCTTGCACAAAAATTTCACGCGCAGGCACCCTTACGGTGGGTATCCCTAGTCTGTCAGTACTGAAGGAAGCCATATATATATATATATATATATATATATATATATATATATATATATATATATAATCCGTATTTAAAAGATATTCAAATCCAGTTCGAGAAGGAACGATATCAAACTTTGTTCTAGAAACACATGTTTAGAAATACGTATGTGTTTTCTGAACTTTCGTAGAATATCCTTTTAATATGTATTAAATCTATAACTTTATACAAGCTCTAACTTATTTAACCGAAAAACAGTTGAGCTTAAATTTTTTGTAGATTTAGAACATTTTATATAGAAAACTCTAAATATGTTTCTTTTCTATGAGATTTGGAATGAATTTACTGAATAACCCATGATTATTACACCCCTCATATATATATATATATATATATATATATATATATATATATATATATATATATATATATATATATATATATATATATATATATATATATAATGCGTATAATTGTTGTATAGATTGATTGCCTAGATGGCAATACAATGAAACTCGTGTGATTATTAAAGAGAGCTCAATGGACGACAGAACTGATATATAGTCTTTGGTGTCCGTAAAACTCGTCCCCGGAAAACTCGTCCCCGGAAAACTCGTACCCGGAAAATTCGTACCCGGAAAACTCGTACCCGAAAAACTCCCTCCTTTTTGCGAGGGAGGAATACTGGTTCCTTATTGATAAATATCGATTGAAAACACATTTTATGAGCGTTCTTAAAGAAGAAATTGTTTTTAAAAGAGAATACACATCCATAACATTTTTAAAAATTATTTTTAACTCTTGTTTTAAAAAAATAAACTTGATCACGGAGTACAGATACGAAAAACGAAACCATATATTTATTTAAAAAACATAATCTAGTTTTCACACTTTTTGTGTTATTACGAAACAAAAATAAAAGAAAGAAAACACTATTATCAAAGAAAGTAATTATTTTATTTAGAAGAATTCATTCAGTTTAAATAATTATTGTGTTATTACGAAACAACAAAAAAGAAAACACGGTATTATGTATTGCGCTGAAATAATGACGTTATTATTTCGAAAGCCATTCTTAACATGGGGAGGGATAGGATATCGTTTAAAAGTCATTACGGGGGCACTTGTGTAGTATGCAGACGGCGGCTATTGTTAGAGGGCGATAACTCCAATTTCTTTTTGGTCAAATAACGCGGCAAATAAGTAACAAACAAGATTTTTTTCAGAACAAAAAAATATTTGAAAAATAAAACATTTATTGTATAAAAATGTATCAATATATAATTGTAAAAACATTTTTTTAAAAGTAAACGTATTTTTTTTAAATGATTGCTCCCTCAAAGCATTTTCTTTCACTTTCTTCGTATATATCTCAGACTTTATTTTTAATCGCGCGTGTAATTATTTTATTTTTTTGAATTTAAAAAAAATTTTTTTTGGGGGGGGGGTAAATTTGATTCATACTGTTATTTCGTGCTTGTTTTTATGTTATTTTTTATTTAATTTAATTTAATTTTTATTTATTATTTTCTCCACTATATATTATCTTTTTGTTAAATTATTTTTTCGTACATATTCAAATAATGCTTCCCCCCTCTTTTTTGGCCTCAAATAGTACCTTCAGAAAGTTTTCGTGATTAAATAAACCAAAGAAAACCTTTTGCGCATGCGCTTTGGAGGAGTAATCATTAAATAAAAACACCAAGGCTCACGTTCCCGTGAAGTACCAAATTTTCTAAATAAAATATTTGTTTTATTATTTTATAATACCAGAAGTGTTTTCTTTGTTCTTTGTTTATTTCGTAATAACACCAGAAATGTTAAAAACTAGAGTATTTTTTTCTTTAGAAATATATGGTTTCGTTTTTCGTGTCTTTCGTTCGGTTTCGTTACATAATCAACCGTATCCACGTTCAGTAGCTGGATTTTTTTTTCCGAGCAGTGATCTTGAACATTACCTAAAAATATTCAAATTTATTATCGGGGTGGAGGGCTCGTTTTAAAACTATATCTACCTCAGTATTTTCTTTAATTTTCTATTTTTGAGTGATTATCGAGACTCCTAAGATGTGATAATCTCATGTCGGACATTTTTTGTACAAAGTAACACTCTACATTACTGTTTTCTTTTTTTTTTTTTACTAAATAAACTCTTTAAAATAAGTTGAACCACCAAAAACTTTCAATGAACACTTAGAAAAATCAATTTTTTTTTTAAAACAACAGTAAACAAGTAAAAATATATATTTTTTTAATATTATGGGATGTGTATTATCTTTTAAAGATAATATCTTCTTCAAGAACGGTCATAAAATGTGTTTTCAATCGATATTTATTCAATAAGGGACCAGTTTTCCTACCTAGCAAAAGGGGACGAGTTTTCCGGGGTCGAGTTTTCTGGGTACGAGTTTTCCGGAAACGAGTTTTCCGGGGACGAGTTTTCTTAAATTCATCGTCTTTTTATTATACAAACATTATTGGTTACATATGTGCACACATGTTTCAGCGGAATCCTAATTCAAGGAGACCACCTCACCAGACTAAAAAAAGAAGCGGTATTGAAAAGAGAGCGCTAAGATTATATTCGTCTTTTTTTGTAATCTTGACGCTTTTTTCAATATCGCTCCTTTTTTTTCTGTCCGATGAGGTTGTATGCACATATGTAACCAACAATATATAATAAACAGATTATATACATACATATGCATATGCATATGCATATAGGTGTGTGCGTATTAAAATTTATAATTTACTAGAATAAATACCGTAACTTGTCATTCTTTGAAATAGTAGTTTATGCTCATATTGTATAAGCAATGTATTCATCTATTTAGTTATTTTCAGACGTCGTGAAACAACAACTAAGATGGGGATAATAGTGAGCAAATAAATAATTAAATATGCAAATTACTCATCAAAAAAATTTCATTAATAAATAAAATAATATATAAGTAATTTAATCGTGTTAAAAAATATGAATTGGATACTTAAGAGAACAGGTGATACTAAGCAGTCTAAAGTAAAATTGCGAATAAATTGTGACACGTCAGATCTGTTGCTATCAACATGATTCGCAAACATTTTCGTGACTCTTTTTTGTTAAATTTCTAATATAAAAATCCTAATAAAATCTATACTTACTCACGAAAATAAGTAAAAAAAAAAAAAAAAAAAATTACAAAAAAAGAAATTGCACAACTCGTTTCTATAAATTGCAAAGTTTTCTTTAGCATCTTATGATATACTAGCTGCATACATCCGCCGTTGCCCGGGAGTATTTTTATATTTATTTTTTGTTTCGCTATTTGACCCCCGTCATCTTTTGTGCCATTTGTGTTAATTTATTATGGCAAAAATATTTACATTCTGTGAGATATAAAGAATATATATTGCACTAAGAAATCGGTTTTGTATGAGTTAAAATGCTGGAACGTAAATCTCATCAATACTTTTGAGGTTTTATGAAAAAACATTTTAATCGTCCGATGGATTTTCTGGCAGTATGAACTTACCCTGAACATTTGTAATCCTGTTTCCTGTTATTATGGATTAACAATGGACTTTATTGGATTTATCCTATTCTTCCTGGATTTTACCTCTTTATCCAATGGATTTTTACCTCCTTATCTTTTTATACTTCTATTTTTTCCTTGTGTCTGCTCTCATAATCATTATGAATCTTTATAAACTTTCACTAATTGTTAAAAGCATTTTTATGATTAAATTCATATTTGTAGTTTCTTTTAATGCATTAATTTGCAAAATTTATTATATATTTTGCAAACCGCTTTCCTCTGATGAGAAAAGTTGCATTTTTCGAGCCTGCCGCGGAATAAGGTCTTTCAAGTTTATTTGTATTCCTTGTCGGATGATTAAAATTCTCTATACCTTGTTTACAGGATTTAATGTTTTTTTTTGTTTTTTTTTGAGGATTCGAATTAATTTTAAATAAAATTCTTCTAATTCACATACTGTACTATTTCGCGAAACCCGTCCGTCCAAATGACAGACAAGGTTTCTCACGACTACGCTATTTGGCTGCTATTGTGCGGGGAGTGAATTAACGATGTTTTGACATCGCCCAAATGACTAAACTCGATTTTTTTACACAAAAAGCATCGCTTAAAACGCTAATGGCAGTTTGTATATCACTTCCCGATATGCTCAACACGAGATAAGGAGCATTATAATCATCCACATACAGTACTGTTTCGCTGTATCACAGCTTGTCAGTGCGGATAAACAGGCAACTACATAAAGCCAGGATCGAAACCCGACCACCCAAATGACACACACGCACACACACACACGCACACACATACAAACACACACGCGCGCGCGTGCGTGTATGAAAAGATAGAAAGACAAGCATGAAAGTTACATTCAAACTTTATTACATTATCATATAAATAAGGATGATCGAGTTTACAATAATAACTTTGAAATGCCATGGCCTAAAATTTTTCCCACATTCATTTCCATATCACTTATTATAGTCATCCTCATCCATATTGACATGGTAATGTTATAAAGTTATGATGTAACATTGATATTTATCTCCCTTTATTTTCTTATAAATTGCTCCTATTAATCGAGTAAAGCTTCATCTATCAAGACAAGTTCATCTCTTTTCTTCGAAAGACATATATTTTGTCAAGTTAACTTATATATATATATATATATATATATACTTTAATTTTTGTCTTTTTATCTTTACTCTCTCTCTCTCTCACACACACACACACACACAAACACACACACACACACACACACACATATATATATATATATATATATATATATATATATATATATATATATATATATATTAATGGTGAGCATCCTTGACTCTCGTTTGGGCGTCGGGGTTTGGATCTTAGCTTAGTTGAGTAGTTGCCTGTCTAGCCGCACTAATGAGCTGTGGTACAGCGAAACAGTACTGTATGTGGATAACTATAATTCGTTCATGCATAGAGTATTATTGCACAGCTGGGTGTGTGCATCCATAACTAGTCTCTCCCCGTAGGATAGGGTCTAAAAAGAGCCTTCAATCTAATAGGCCCCACTTTGTCAATTAAGTTCCAACCCCTGTCCCATCCCCGCACTGTTACATACATGTACCTGTTTTACAAGCATTTTAATGGAATGTGCTCTGACAAACTCGTTGTCCTCCCCTTTTATATCCTCGACAAACCCGATTAGAAACAAAATCACACCCCTTCACTGTTGAGGTCCCTAAATGCCCGAAAGCTTTCTACTCTAATAGTTTCTTTCATCGAACAGCTACTTTGGAATTCCCTCCCTGCTTGCTGGATCTCTGACTGTACTGATATGCAGAAGTTTAATGTAACGTAAACGAATATCTTGTTTATCTTTGCTATGCATAGAAGCCTGTTACGCCCAAGTGAGAATACGCTATGTTTGGGGTGAACGTGAGTAAAAACAAAAAACAAAAACAAAAACCCCAGAGCATGTGTATCAACGTGTTACTGCCATACTCAAGCTATAAGACATATATTATTAATAACAACCCTTAGTTCTCCCACCAGCCTTACCCCGTTAATCTAAATGACAAGTGCGTTTAATTTGAGCGATATCAGTAATTGGTTCGCGAGACAAGAAGTCAGATGTGCGCATTGATTAGGCAAATTACTCCAGTCAAAGCATTCTCCTTACGCATAGCAAGGAAAAAAATAGCGCGGATAAAGGTTCAAATGATCGCAATGTTGCGCAGCGTTCGAATGTTAAACTTTAATTGCGCACGCAAGAAAAAAAAACATTATTGGAAATCGTTTGGCACAAATAATGGAATAAACAAAGAATAACATGTTTAAAGATGAAAGTGATGTGTTATAATCGATAATGACCAATCATTCCAATTATACAATTTAGGAGAAAAGAAATCGAAGTTGTAACAATTGAATGATTAAAAAGGAAAAAAAATGTTCGTGTCCATGAGTGAATACAAAATCAATTTAACTAACCCGAGTATAAATATATATTAATACACACACACACACACACACACACACACACACACACACACACACACACACACACACACACACACACACACACACACACATATATATGTGTTTGTGTGTGTGTGTGTGTGTATTCACTACTATTATATAAACAGAATTTGTGTGTGTGTTTGTGTAGGTTAATTTTCTATAGACTCGAAAACTGCTGGGTCGATTGTAATGAAATTTCAGGTACTTCATGTGCCTGGTAGTGTTCTTAAAGAGGTTTTATATCGAAATGTCTTCGATATGTATCGAGAACCGATAAACGAAATATTCCGATGAACGAAGGAATAGGCGATTTCCACCAAAGCTAACACTCTACACAGTTTTATTATCACACACGCCGAAAGGCCCAACATATAAAAACAATAGGTTCTCTACAGTGCAATGTACACTACAATGTATTATGGACTAAGTCAGCACGAGGAGGCACCAGGATAGTTCCCACATGAGAGCAGGTAATCAATCGATTTAATTATCAAAAAAGCCATTTCATCGATTTTTATGACAATAAAAATCGATGAGCGCGTGAGACAATCATTAACAATCATTCAATCTCGGGCAACGTTAGTTTTCCCTGCCAATATATATATATATATATATATATATATATATATATATATATATATATATATATATATATATATATCGATGTATATTATATTTCTCTTTGCTCGTTCAACTTTATCTCAGAAACTACTAGACGGATCTCGCATAAATTTTGTATGCACATTATCATAATAAGGCGCAGCAAAATAAGTATTATGGAATCCATTCGAAGCACAATAAGGGATTAGTATTTAATGCAACAATTGTCTCAAATTATGCCATAGTCAACTATCAAGTTGGTATAAAGTTCTAATTCTAAGTCAACGAGGTGTAACTCTTAGTCCCTTTTTTAACGGGCGAAGAAGTTTAGTATATATATATATATATATATATATATATATATATATATATATATATATATATATATATTGTGAGTTATGAAACTATATGGATGACAATTAAGTTACACAGAGACGTTTGCGTTTGATCACAATAAGAAAATATAAGGCTGAAATTCTTTTGCCTGACGATTCAGTACGGGGAGGACTTCTGTGTCTGGTATCCTTTCCTTCCAGCCTATGTCAAGCAGTTTCCTCAGCCTGGGTGTGTGGAAGTCCTCATTTGTACTGGACTCCCAAGCATCCCCACTATCCTGATGAAGGTTCAACTTTACTGGGTTGGTCATGTAGCCCGCATGCCGGACTACAGACTACCCAAGATGTTTCTGTCTGCTGAGCTCCAACTTGGCAAGTGCTCCGATAGCGGATAGAGAGCACGATTTAAAGATACTTTGAAGGCATCACTGAAGGCCTTCAACATTGATTCGCCATGGGAGCAGGCAGCTTTAGATAGAGCCAAATGGGTGGGGGCGCCGTTCATGACGATGCCTGCAAATATGAAAGTAACCGAAAAGTTGCTGCAGAGAAGCGCAGAAAGGACAGGAAGGGTAATGTTTTGTAAGCCTCGACATCTACTATGATTCCCTGTTCTCACTGCAGTAGAACTTTTCAAGCAAAGATTGGGTTTATCAGCCATATCCGCATTCACCCCCTGCCACTCTACCCTACAGGATGATCAGACAATGGACGAACAACAACATTACGGGGATGAAATGCGCACGCGTCTGTATATCTTAACTGGCACAAATATATATTCGTAAAGTACTACCTCGCCCTATTCATGTACTGTTGACGCAAATACTAAAAATGCATACATAAAATATATCTCTACCTCTACTATAATATAAAAGGAAGTCATTCTGTGCGTCTGCGTGTCTGTGAGTTCGTTCCATATGGACTCCAAAACAGCTAGACTAATTTTTTTATGAATTACACACAAATGTATTTTGTGTGTCCAGAAGTGTTCTTAGATAGGTTATTTATCGAAATGTCTTCGATAAGTATCGATGATCGAAAAAATTTGATGAATAAAGGAACAGGCGATTTTGATCAAAGTTAACACCTTACACAGCCTAACATCAGATGTGTATTGTTAAAAGTTTTATTATAGCACGAGAAGAATCGCCCGGCATATAAAATCAACAGTCGGTTATTTGATATGACAGGAGAGCGTTCAAATGAATTTTTATGTTTAGAACACAATTGCACTTTAATTCAAGCCATTATATAACAATAATTTTATAAAATCAACAGTAGATTCTCTACAGTGCAATGTAGAGTAAAATGCATTGTTAATTGAGTAACTGCGGAAGGGATTGAAAAATAGCGATTTTACTGATTCCACTGATATTAAAATATAGGAGAGTGAAATATTCGCTGATCCTTATACATTGCCGGGCAATGTCGGTTATCCCATCTAGTTTACTATTAAGAATGTTATATTACAAAAGTTCAAGCAAATATGCTATCTTAGGTTTCAA
Source organism: Euprymna scolopes (assembly GCF_053919585.1). NCBI lineage: Eukaryota > Metazoa > Mollusca > Cephalopoda > Sepiida > Sepiolidae > Euprymna > Euprymna scolopes. Next base: position 65,109,521 of record NC_136518.1, read on the forward strand.
GCCAGGAGAAAGGACTCAGATGATGCTTCTCCCCCTCCCCCACAAAAAAACCCAAAATTATTTTTGGATTGGGTTCTTTTCTTAGTTTGGAGAAGTATTACTATATGGATCCAAACTATATGTCATATATATATATATATATATATATATATATATATATATATATATACACACACACACATATATATATATATACATACACACACACATATATATATATTTATATATAGTAAGTTATAAAATATATATAGCGATTAAGGTACACAGAATATTCCGCGTTTCAAAGCCTGATGAATCCTAGCGTGGATGAAACACGGAATATTCTGTGTAGCTTAATCGCCATATATTTTTATAACTTATTACCAAGCTCTACCTACGTATTGAGCACTGTTGAGGTAAAAACTTAAAGTTTACGCATAAATGTATACTTCCGTATATTAATTTATATGATTAAATGAAGTAGTTATATATATGATTATTTACTATAATAATTATTAAATACCTACAGACACTAGTGTTTCATCCCTTCAGGAATCATTAGTGCAGGGTGACAGGATTACTACCAGTCGGGAGACTCGAACCCGTCAACGAAGTAATCTCTGACTCCATTAACAAAGAACAAATCATCTCGGACAATCGTAACCGCCGGAAATATCGTTGAAATTTAAACATTTATTTGTAAATGTCGTAACGTCTGTCAGTGATGATCTGCGCATAATTATATATATATATATATATATGAAGCACTGCCTCCGTTCAGTCCGTATTTGTTGTGAGGCAAGGGTTGCGCACTCTCCAACGAGACATATCCTGAATGGGCACTGCTTGACTTCCGTAGCAAGAAAAAGTGCTCGAGAACTGGAAACAATGCCTTGATAAACAGATAGTGAATATATATATATATATTCCATATATATATATAGGATGATTGCAACGTCTTGTCAGACGAGTGCCACTCCCTCATACACTTCAAGTCCATGAGTCCAAAAATGACTTCCATCGCCACAGGACGATTTTAATAGACAAATGCCTGAGGGAGCATCTATACACAGACGATGTTACAGAGTCTTTGCTTTGTACGACAGCTACGTCTCTCTCTTGGTTCAAAATGTTGAGATCCAGCAACAAGCAAGAGCAAGATAGCCAGCAACAAGTTAAACTGCAGGCCAGCTTAATGCAGGTACTGGTCTCCGGCTTTATGGTTTTTTAAATCAGAGATTTGCTTCTCCTAGAAAGGTTGCCTTCAGCACGGCTTACGGGTGCCCTCTCCACCCCAACACACACATACATACACACAAACACACACGGTGCTAGTTGGCCGTTGACCCCGAAAAAGGGTTCATTCATTCATATATATATATATATATATATGTATATATATATATATATATATATATATATATATATATATATATATTAGTTGCATCCTGTGTTGCCTGCTATTAAACATAAAGTTAAATTCCTTAACATAATGACGTAAAAAAAACTAAAAAAAAACAAAAGAAAAAAAAACGAAAGTAACTGAGGCATGTGCATGCGAGTATTGTTTTTTTTCTAAACTGTTCACTTCTTCTAAGTAAAATAAAATACGCGAACTGGGATCGAAACCAAAACCTAAAGACAACGACTCAAGTACGTTAACCATCAGACCAGCTTGCCACAATCTTTAAAAGGTGTTTACAAACCTCGTAGAGCAGTTGACAAAAATCTGAGGACCCCCCCAATAGCAATTTTCTTATTTTGAACTCTTAGCAGCTTTTTTTCCGGATGAAAACAAATTAAATAGATTTTCACGTGTTTGATTACCTTATATACCAAATTTCAAGTCTGTATATCTAAAAGTCGTTGAGTGTATAGGTTGATAAGTGTCCTGACACATATTCTTACTCATATATATATATATATATATATATATATATATATATATATATATATATATGTGTGTGTGTGTGTGTGTGTGTGTGTGTGTATTTGTGTGTGTGTATTTGTGTGTGTGCGTGAGCATTTGTGTGTGCGTGTGCATTTGTGTGTGCGTGTGTGTGCATTTGTGTGTGTGAGTGTGTGTCTGTCTGTCTGTATGTATGTTTACATGGGTGTGTGCGTTGTGTAATTTTTAGTATATGGAATTAATGCACAAAACTAGTTAAAGTAAATCTTTAACGCCAAATAATCGTATTTTGTGGTAGGCATATTAATGTCGAATTCGCGATCGAAATATCCACTGACTTAAAATAACGTTTTTGCGGCATTTTTTCAACTAGTTTGTTCGCATCGTTATCAACTAATTTCTTATGCTAACTATTCCATTTTCGCATTTTATTTTATGGTTTTAAACTTCCTCAAAATCTAGCCTCGAGATATCCTTTGGCAGTAAAAGACAAACGCGACTGTGTAACTGTGCGTGCGCGTGCGTATGTGTGTGTGTGTGTGTGTGTGTGTGTGTGTGTGTAGTTCATCAGAGCATCCACGATTAAAATATTTGTAAAACATGCAGAGGGAGGCAATATTTCGTCGATGGGACAGTGGTTGAAGCCTGGATGACAGTTCAGGACCTATCAGGTTAGCGACTCTCTTTTGAACCCTGCCCAGGAGCGAGAGACCAGCAGGAGGTGCACCAGCTCAAATACTCCATACATGGGCGAATGGTGGCCTTGTATAGGTACAGGATACTTATATATATATATAGTATAAATATTTCAGGCGTAAGTAACTTTCTAGCACGATAGAGAGAGCCCCCCCCCCTTCCTCGTAACGGCCTTACTCGGTATATGATAAAGTTTTTACACTAAAAAACACACTTAATTTTATCAAGTAGTTTTTTTTACAGACGAAAATTAAATTTTAATGAGGTCGATTGTCTTACGGCCACCTTGACTGTTTCATGGCCGAGAAGGAGGATGCCTTTAACCGAAAAAGGAATACACAAAGGATAAAAGAAAGACAGAGAAATTCTGTAAAATAAGTGGAAAAAACTAAAATATTCATGTAGGTATTTTTTCTGCCCATGTTCATGATCTGGCCAAATTTTGACAAACTTTAAGCGGTGATGGAGTTATCTCCCCCGATGCCCTCCTCCTCGTGCGTGCAATGGGCAAGATCGATCTCATTAAAATTTGATTTTCCTCCGTAAAAAAAAAAATACTTGATCGAATTAAATGAAATTTCATTTATGAGAACTTCATTCCATAACGGGTACGTACAATATATATTATTTTCAATATTTTCATGTTTTTTAATGTCTTAATTAAACTAAACAAGTACCCGTATTTATTATGAACAAAAATATCGTAAGTATTAAACGTAACGTTAAATTCTTAAAAAAAAAAACAATGAAGCAAAAATGAACGGAAAAAAACTGAGACAAGTGTATGCAAGTATTACATATTTTCTAAACTGTTCACTTTTTGTAAGTAAAAAAAAAATACTCGAGCTGAGATCAAAACCAAAACCTAAAGACAAGGACTAGACTACGATAACCATAAGACCAGCTTGACAAAATCTTTAAATGTGTTCTCAAGCCCTATTATCTTTAACATAAGAATGCTATCGTGTTTCTCAACCGTGAATGCGCAGTCGTGAAACACTTTACAAACAGATAAAAGGCCCTCGACCCCCACGTAACAGCTAATTTTGACCTTCTGTTTGGAGATGAAAAAAATTCCAGACAAAAATTCGTGGAGTATATAGATTGAGAAGTGTCCTCATACACACACATTCACATTTTTATAGATATATCGATGAGCTAAATTTTGTTGAATCGCATTAATTTATTAGTATTAGTAATTTGTGAAATCGATGAAAAGAAAAACTGTAGAATTAAGTATTTTTTATATTAAGGATAATGCATTGACAAGGGGAGATAAATGCGAATATTAATGGCGAATATTAATGGCGGCATTGCTAAGAGCAAATTGTCAAAGCACATTATATAATAGAACAAAAAGAAATTGTACAAAACACACACATATATATATATATATGTATATATATATGTATATATTATATATTATATATATACTGTGATTCAATGAATTTCCAAAAACTCCTATTGAAATGAAATGAAGTGGTTGAGTTTCATATAAAAGAATTTTTATTATTTTAAGCAAGACAAAGAATATTTTAGAAAATTAATCTCCTTAACCTATAGGGTTTCGATGTCTACCATCTCATCAGAGGAGAGAAAATATTAGCAAATACTTATAAAGGTATGCACCCTATTTGCTAAATGCAGACTTTGAATTATTATCGCTGGACCCACAAAAAATTTATACAAGCACTTGCCAGATTCGGTAATCTACACAGGTATGCGGATTACCTAATATATAACTTGGACCTTATTACCAAACGGATGTAAAGAACGCATAACATGGATTTTAACAAGCAAGCTGGATCTAAAAAAACTTTCATATCCTTTTTCTGCAAATCCTCCTGCTACAGGACTTCTGATAAATTTATTATTTTGACTTTGACTTTCCATGTTTCACTGACTTTAGCATATAGGGTGCATACCTTTATAAGTATTTGCTAATATTTTCTCTCCTCTGATGAGATGGTAGACATCGAAACCCTATAGGTTAAGGAGATTAATTTTCTAAAGTATTCTTTGTCTTGCTTAGAATAATAAAAATCCTTTGATATGAAACTCAACCACTTCATTACATTTCAATGAGAGTTTTTTGAAATTCATTGAATCACAATTTATTTGCTCTATCTTGCATATCGAGCAATTCTTATTTAGATGGAATAACTTATAGAATATTACTGCCAGTAATATTTTGTAAACCTTACAATCTGACGTTTCCATAACAACTGATTGTTAAATAAAAACTATTCTGAAGAATATATACACACACACATATATATATATATATATATATATATATATATATATACACACACACATATATATATATATAAATATATATATATATATATATATATATATAGATAGATAGATAGATAGATAGATAGAGAGAGAGAGAGAGAGAGAGAGAGAGAGAGAGAGAGAGAGAGATGTTTGGACATTATAATTTGAACAATTGATTAAAAAATATATTGAAGACGCAACTAGTCTGCTAATCAAATTCAGAGAGATGTCTCGTTAGCAACAAAAAAAAAAAAAAGGGAATAAAAAATATATATTTATCAAAATATAATATTTAAAAATATTGAGAGAGAAAGAAATGTCCGTGTTTGTGCAACGGCAGTTAACAACAGGCATGGGGCAACAGGATCCTGTCAAAATTAACGATTTAAGCCAAACAGCTAATAGTGGGATAAACAGGGACTCGTTTATGTGAACTCATCTTAGATCATAATGTATCATTATATATATATATATATATATATATATATATATATATATATATATATATATATATATATATATATAAATATATATAATTACTTAATTTACTCACATAAAATTAATATACGAAAGTATAGATTTATGCGTAAACTTCAAAAGTGCTCAATACGTAGGTAGAGCTTGTTAGTAAGTTATATAATGTATATGGCAATTAAGCTACACTGAATATTCCGCGTTTCATCACCTCTAGGATTCTTCAGGCTTATGCGCCTATGCGCTTATGCGCATAAGCCTGAAGAATCCTAGAGTGGATGAAACGCGGAATATTCAGTGTAGCTTAATCGCCATATACATTTTATAACTTACTATATATATATATATATATGTATATATATATATGTATATATAAAGGTCGTGAACAAATTTAGTAATGATCTTTGTAAACACACACACACACACACACACACACACACACACACACATATATATATATATATATATATATATATATATATATATATACCCATATGGTATATATATACACACACATAAATATATTTATATATCTGTATGTATACATAAACATATATATAAATATATATGTATATCTATATAGGTATGTATGCATGTATCTATCTATGTATCCCTCTATACACACACACATACGCAAGCACACACACATATGCACGCACACACACACGCACACACACACACATATATTTATATATATATGTATATTTGGATATTAGTATATTTGGAAGGCTTTTTTCTCTTATGCATGTTGCGTTTAACAACAGGGATAATTCCTGTTTATTTTTCTTGCAATCCATTTTTTTTTTGTTTCCGGGCCAATTTTCGGACGTTCTGTTTGTTAGAGGATAAAGAAACAATGTGCCATAATCGTGAACGTTTTCGACTTCCATGAGTCATCTTCAGATAAATTTTTCTACACTCGAACAGTACGTTCGAACATTGACCCCGCCCCCCAAATGGATCGCAAGAGCAAGAAACAGGAATTATTCCTCGTGTTTAACGAAACATGGATATTTGGATATATGTATATATATGCATATATATTTATGCATATATCTCTTTATATATATATATATATATATATATATATATATATATATATATATATATATATATATATATTTTCATCAGATCACCTAAAAATTTGCCCCCGAGCTAGATAATTTCAAGCGGATGAGGGAGCGAAGAAGGAAAATAACTAGACAAAAACCTTAGCCTGTCGCTTGAAATAAATAATAATGAACTTTTATAATAATAAACATTTATTATAAACTAGCAGTTCAGCCCGACTTTGCTCGGGCCCTATATACTGTTCATAACTTTATGTGCATATGTGTGTATATATATATATATATATATATATATATATATATATATATATATATATATATGTATATTTATATATTAGAAAGCTTGACTTATGTCCAAGTAACCTACATCTAAAATTTCAAGTGTTTAGACCCAAAATTGGCAAAGGTGTTTGGTAGAGTCTGCAAAGGTCAAACTTTGACATCTTGACAGCCAAATTTTCGCCTAAAACCTGATTAAAATGTTTGCTGCATGTCTGCACAACCTCTATGTAAAATTGCAAATGTTGAGACCCAAAATTGCCTGAATAGTTCGCTAGAGACCGAAAGATAAAATCTTTTGAACTTTGACCTCTTGGAAACTAAATTTTCGGTCGAAAAACGATTAAAAAACGTGCCCTATGTCTTAATATACTTTATGTAAAATTTCAAATGTTTAGACCAAAAATTGGTGGAGTAATTTGGTAGTGACCGCAGAGGTCAATAATTTTTAACTTTGACTCCAATTTTGACCGCTTAACATTTTTTGTTTTAAGCTCAACTCAAATTAAAAAAGTTTGATCCATCTCAAAGTAACCTACATCTAAAATTTCAAGTGTTTAGACCCAAAATTAGCGGAGGAGTTTGGTAGAGTATTGAAAGGTCAAATCATTGAACTTTGACCTCTTGACAGCTTAATTTCTAACCGAAAACCGATTAAAAAGATTTTCCCAAATCTCAATACCCCTTATGTCAAATCTCGAGTCTGTAGATTGAAAATGTAGACAGAGTAGTTTGGTAGGGAAATGTACACACACACAGAGACAATTTCACTTTCATACATATATAGATTGTTTTCATTTTCAGAGGTCATCAAAAATGAGAATAAGAATTTATATATAGAAAATTAAGTAACTGATGTGATTCTAATTTATATTAATTGTTTAGTCACAGCTATATATAACAAAACAATAATATTAATGACTATTATAATTATCTTATTATATAATGTTGTATGTATACGCGATCACTAATTAAATGTTTTTTACTATTCACCTACTTTTGGCTCACATTATATATACATATATATATATATATATATATATATGTATATATGATTACTTAATTTAATCACATAAATTAATATACGAAAGTATAAATTTATGCGTAAACTTTAAATATTTACTTCAACACTGCTCAATACGTAGGTAGAGCTAGGTATTAAGTTATCAAATATATATGACACTTAAGCTACACAGAATATTCCGCGTTTCATCCACGTTAGGATTCATCAGACTTATAAGCGGAATATTCTGTGTAACTTAATTGCCATATATATTTTATAACTAACTATATATTGCACCATAATACTTGACTCTCGCATTTTAAACTTTAATGTAATCCACCATTTATATAAAAAATAATTTTATAAAACCAGGAGTAATAGGTTCTCTTCAGTGCAATGTAAACTATAATACATTGTGGACTTAGTCACTGCGAGAAGGCATGTGAAGCTGCCCCGAGGTGCACCGCGATGGGCAGCTTCAATGAGAGAAGGCAATCAACCGATTTGATTGAAAAATGAGCGATTTCACCGATTTCAATGATAATAAAAATATGGAAGTTTGAAATATTAGTTGATTATCATTTAATCTCTGGGCAACGTCCGGTCTCCCTGCTCTCTCTCTGTCTATCTCTCTCTTTCTTCCCCTCTCTCTCTCTCTCTCTCTCTCTCTCTCTCTCTCTCTCTCTCTATGAGACAGCTATTAGTTGGTCATCATTTAATCTCTGGGCAACGCCCGGTCTCCCTGCTCTCTCTCTTTCTGTCTCTCTCGATCTCTCGCTGTCTATCTCGATCTCTCTCTCTTTGTCTTCCCCCTCTCTCTCTATCTCTTTCTATATCCCCTCTCTCTCTCTCTCTCTCTATATATATATATATATGTATGTGTGGTGCGTATATCTATGTATATATATGTATATATATATATATATATATATATATATATATATATATATATATATATGTACACACACACACACACACACACACACACATATATATATATATATATATATATATATATATATATATATATATATATATAGGGTGAACCCCCCCCCCCAAAAAAAAGGACCCCAACTCTAATTAGGACCCGATTCTTAGTGTTTTGTCCGAATGAAATGAAACTTTGGTCATAACTAGTTTATTATATCCAAAATATCACATCAAAACACTAGGGTCTTTTGTCTTTTTTTCTCCGTTGACTGTAAAATTCTCAGGAAAACAATTGAATGAATATCCTCTGTTTTTTGGGAGGTCACCCTGTATATATATACTCCAAGTTATATATATATATATATATATATATATATATATATATATATATATATATATATAACTTGGAGTCTATCTATCTATCTATCTCTTTCTCTTTCTCTTTCTCTCTCTCTCTCTCTCTCTCTCTCTCTCTATATATATATATATATATATATATATATGAGACAGGAGCTAATCATCTTTACAAAGGCAAATTGCCATTTTGGTTTACCATTTTCCTTCTCATTTATGTATATCTTGCCGTGCATCGAAAAGTGCCCTACGTCTAATTACATTGATCAAATTATCACGTGACGTGCTGTTGCTGATTCCATCGATTTAAAGAGCATTGTCTAATAAGCACGTGTGCGTACGAAACGTTCAAATATTTAAACGTGTATGATACAATAACACGCAATACACATCCTTTAAAATACGTTTATTTAGTTCTTCGATCCTTCTGTTAATTTTGTTATTTTTATTGTTGAAATAATTAAAGAATGTCTCAGAAATTCATTATTTTAAATTGAGACCATCGATGAGGTAAGTCGATATATAAAACACGTTATTGGTGGTCGAATTAGCTAAGAAAAAAAAATTACGTGTATTCTATCGATTCTATCGATTATTCGGACTACTATCCTCAACTGGGTTGTTAATTCCACAAGGTTTTCGGCAGATGTAATCTCCGACTTTCTTCAGCTCCATCTTCTCAAACTCGGGAACCATTTCTGTTAAACTAAAGAATCTATACTAAATTTCGGACTACGCAGCTTCCTTCTGGTGGGTTCCCGACTAAAGCAACCAATCAATGGATTTAATTTAAATTTCGATGAAAACAAAAGCACTCCATACTCTTACACAGGAAGACGATTGCACCTGGAGCTGTAGAAAGACCCGACCATTTCTCCAGCGATATTGGCAACAGATTTGATTTAAGTCTTCCACTTCAAGTTTGGATCGAAGATGCGTCGTAGAAACTTCCTCAGGACGGGGCTATTCATTTCAACTGAGATCAAGTGCAGATCAGAGCGTTGGTGGTGTAAAAAAAGAAGTTTGATTTTAGGCGCATTTAAAGTAGTCAACCCCCCTTTTCCACATTGTACCACGTGCTGAACGTCAGAAGAAGAACCAGCAAGATCTTGGTGATTGCGGCACTTGTGTCGTTTGCATAAATGCCGACCATTTATCGCAGAATGTGATTTGGGAGATCATTGATGAAAATCAAAAAAGGGGATTGGGCTCAGAACGGATCCTGGAGGCGTTGATTCATCGATCCTTGAACTTTTATTAATTAACCACTATATTGAATTTCGGACTATGGAATCTATACGGAATCTAGATTCAATTTCGAAAGATTCTTGAGTTCGGCAAGACATTGTTGACAAAAACAAAAAAAGACGAACGTTATATTAGTCGAAATGTTGTGAAATTAATACCCAAGATGAGGATATGGGTCCGAATAATTACACCACCCTCTCGAAAAAATCTCATAAATCTTTCTCTATCGAATTCTAGAATATAAAAAAATAATTGTAAATTTAAGAAAATTTTCTTCATACAATTTATCCAAATACATTTATTTAATCGAGTGGAGTTACATTTCTTTATTCTGAGTTTCTTCTGACGAGGCTGAGCGCTCTTCAAATCGTCTGGTTTCATTACCTTCTTGCTTAGCTAAAATTCTGGCAACAATTTCAGTTTTCAAATCCTCTCTTTCATAAACTATATTAAACGATCCACTTTTCGTATTATTTGGATTCTTCGGACTACTATTCTTATCTTGAGTTGTATTTTCTCAACGTTTCAGCTATCTCTTATTGAATTAAAAGACCCATGACGTAGCAGATAAACTACTTGGTAAAATTCAGTTGTACGTTACACTCGTCTTCTTCAATTCTTAGGCGCATGCGACACTCAAAATACAATTGCAAATTACTTTCGGTTCTACCCAGTCATGGCTTACGGAAAGAGTGCATATGGATTAAATAAAGGGTTATCTTCGAAATTCCGTGCAGATTGCCGAGTTCGCCAAAAAGATTACTAAGTTTGCCAGAAAGATTCCTAAAGTTGCCAGAAAGATTCCCTAAGTTTTCCAGGAAAGATTCCTAAGTTTGCCAGAAAGATTCCCAAGTTTGTTAGAAAGATTCCCAAGTTTGCCAGAAAGACTCCCAAGTTTGTTAGAAAGATTCCCGAGTTTGCCAGAAAGACTCCTAAGTTTGCCAGAAAGATTCTCGAGTTCGCCAGAAAGATTCCCAAGTTTGTCAGAAAGATTTTGAAAGTTGCCAGAAAGACTCCTGAGTTCGCCAGAAAGATTTCTAATTTTACCAGAAAGATTCCCATTTTGCCAGAAAAACTCCTAAGTTTGCCAGAAAGACTCCTAAGTTTGCCAGAAAGATTCCTAAGTTTGCCAGAAAGATTCCCAAGTTTGCCAAGAAGATTCTTAAGTTTGCCAGAGAAATTCCCATGTTTGCCAGAAAGACTCCTAAGTTTACCAGAAAGATTCCTGAGCTCGCCAGAAAGATTTCTAAGTGTGCCAGAAAGATGGTTGAGTTGAACAAGACACACCTGAAGAAGGTTATAGGTGATATTAACCGAACGTTGTGAAAATAGCACTCAAGATGAAAGCAATAGTCCGAAGAATCCAAATAATACGAATAATCAATCCTCATCTAAAACATTTTAAAAATTCAAAAGTTTACCTTTCATTTATATTTCTGTCCCCGTTTTTTTTTATGCATTTCTTTCTTTTCATGATGGATCAAACTACACACTATAATGATCTGGAATATAATCTTTTGTCATTTATTCACTATATATTATATATATGTAGATAGATAGATAGGTCAAGTTGAACGTCAAAAAGACGACATTATTTTTGTACCAACCTAATATTTTATTATAAAATATCATTTAATAGTAGTAGTTATTGTTGCTTTTAACACTTTTGTTTAATTTTACGGCCAATAAGTTTATAAGATTTATAATTTTAAAAGATTTAGAAGTATTTTGCATTCAATTATTTTATACATAAATATCAAAACCATTAATTAAAGTTGCTTTCTAACAATTCTGTTTTATTAATAATTTAAAGATCAAGCGATACAGTAATAATTAAAATAATTCGGTAAAAAAAAAAAAACGAAACAAAAACAAAAGTTAAAAAAAAATCCCGGGCAACATCAGGTTAGTACAACTAGCTATTATATAAGAAAGATAATGTTAAAAATAAAATAAAACATGTCGACTGTAGATAATTTAACTGAAAATGTGCAAGAAATATAAAACAAATGAAGAAAAACTGTGTCTGGATGGTTCTGGATTAAAAAAAAAAAAGTACGAGTTCAAAATTAGAGTCGACATGATAAGAGATGTGTGTGTGTTTGCTAGTGACGTGTTAGTGACGTAATACTACGACAGGAAGCGGAAATGAAGAGGAATGCGGGCGGAAGTCTAAAGACAACAACTACCACTAAATATGACGTCAGTGATGTTTGCGATGAGCGGAACAACAACATCAACAAAAACAACAGCAACAACAAGCAGCTTATAAAATTCAAATTGGATGCTTCTCAATTCAAAAGAACAAATAAAAAAAAACAAAAAACAAAAAAGAAACAAAAAAGGCAATAGGAATCGGAGATAGATAGATAGATAGATAGATAATGGAAATAGAGAGAGAGAGAGAGAGAGAGAAGGGGGAGTGTTTAATAGATTTGTATTATTTGTATCATTTCGGACTACTGCCCTCACCTTGGATGTTCCTATTTACTTGCCTCCTCATGAGGGCAGAATTTGACACAAGGTTAGTTTTTAATTTGAGGAAAATCCAGCTCCCCAAAAAAGAGTGCTTAGGAGAGGAACACAAATAGAAATTGTCTCAGTCATGAAAGATTTCTACTCCGCTGACCGAAGACAGGAAAGGGGAAGTGTAGCATCAGAACAGATACTGCGCTGTGATCTTGGCCCGCTACTCTTGTATGTTATTCTCAGAACGTCCGGCTGATGTAATCTCCAATCTTCAGGTAATGAACTTCAGCTTATCGAACTCGGGATTATGTATGAGATTTATTGAGCTCTCGGCCCTCCAACTATGAACGGGAAGAAATCTTAAATAATTCTTAATTGTGTTCTCAGTATCGGCCGAACTGAGGCTTAACTTTCGACCTTAAGAAGACTGTAACTTAGATCTGATCACATATCGTTCTTAAACGTTGAGCCACCGTTGATAAATTTACATTGTGAATCAGAGACAACCATGCTATCAAGGTTTGATTTGTTTGATTTGTTTCATATCTGATATTAAAAATGGGTGGTCCCCCCCATATATATATATATATATATATATATATATATATATATATATATATATATATATATATATATATATATATATAATTATTTACTATAATAATTATTAAAGACCTACCGACACTAGTGCAGGGTGTTACGATTAAAACCGGTCGATAGATTCAAACCCTGCAACAGAAACCATCTCTGATTCCATTAGCAAGGACCAAATCCATTCGGCCACCGATAATTGCGAGAAATACTGTTGAAATGTAAATATTTATTTTTAAAATGTTTTTAACGTCAGTCGGAGTGATCTAATCATTATATGATGGTCTGTGCACACACACACACACACACATATATATATAGTCATTGACATGCAGTAATGTTTCGCTGTATCACAGCTCATCAGTGCGGCTAGATTAGCACCCCTCCCTACCCAGGGATGGAACTTACCAAAAATCTAGTGTATAGCAAGCAGTTCTAACCCCCCGGCCCATGGGATCAGTGCAAACGACCTCATCAAGTGTCCATTTAAATAAACACTCGCCCACCGCTTTTATAGTGCTCGAGCTGCTAGTTTATTTACAAACAAACAAAGAGCTTCGCATGAACATAAGCAGCGAGTAAATCGTTTTACGACAGTGTTCTACCAAAAGAGGGAGGCTTAATATATATATACATATATATATATATATATATATATATGTGTGTGTGTGTGTGTGTGTGTGTGTGTGTGTGTGTGTGTGTGTGTGTGTGTGCGGATAGACCAAAAAATTTAAAATTGATTTTAATGGACATATCCATTATTATTAATTATATGGAATTTATTTTCAAATTTTCGAATAGTGTAATATTTTTCTTTAGGAAATACAGACGGTTTTTTTTTCTTCTTTCGTGTCTTTGTGGAGGTAAATCCTGGCTCCTCCTCGAAGGTTGGAAATTGAGGCTGAATGACGTTTAAATATCCGATAACAGTGTGTGGCGTTGGTCGTACGCATGTGTCAAAATAATTATGATAGGAAATCCATCATCTAAGAAGCACTTGATATTCAGATGATTTTGCATTTATTGTAGATTATATTGGGCCCAATATATAGTAATGATTTAAAACGTAAAAAAATAAAATAAAATAAAATGTAACTCATGCGCCACCACCGAGAATCGGAACCAAAACCTGTAACTTACGATTTATTTTTTCCTTTGCCTTACGCATGAATACATGTTTCCTACAAGACTTAAAATTAAAACATGAACGAATAGCTATTACGTTACGCATGCATATTTGTAATGCTGTCGTTCGACCTTCACCTGGCAAATTTCACATTTTTAATTGTCACAGTTTCGTGCCGATTTTTTTCGACTAAAACCTAAATATATAGTTTCGCATGGGTTCGAATACCTGATATATGAAATTTCATTTCTGTAGATCAAAAACTGTAAGAGGAGTTTGGTAGGCAAATTTTTTTAAACACATATATATAGGCATGCATAAATATATATTAAAGAGGTCTGTTTTTACTATAACCTTTTCTTTACGCAAATATTACGAAAATATAAATGATGTAGAATATTTGCATGAATATAATTACACGTAGTAGTTAAATAGAAGTGCTCATCTCATCAGAAAACCGAAAAACCTAATAGATAATTAATTAAAATGAATGTTTAAAAGAATATGCAGATAAGCTAGATCTTTTTCAGATGAATGCAATTCCACGATCCATATATAAAAAAAATTTTCTTTTCTTTTTTCTTTTTAAATAAATAGAAAAAAAAGGTTCGCCCTTTTTTTTCTTGGCCTTCAAGCCAAGATCTTTTTTCTGTTATCAAAGTGTAGTATCTGTTCCAGCAGATACTGCAATCGAAGTAATATGTGGGGACAACCTCACATATCAGACTATTGCGCCTGAGCAATCAGTTTTAGTCAATATAGGGGGGACCCTTCATACCAATTGTCACTATCCAGTTCCCTCTCGGGGAAATTGGTCCTCCTCCCCTCACTCTCCATATAAAAAAAAACGACCTTGTGCCTAATTTTCTCAGTGGGGGAGCAAATAAACAACTTAGTGAATAAAAAAAAAGGTTCTTAATATAGATATCAATACACACACACACACACACACACACACACACACACACAAAGAACAATATATATATATATATATAAATAAATATATATATATATATATATGTATATGTATATATATATTGTTATAAGTTCTAAATCCTCAGCGACTTCTGATCAAAATTTAACAAACGAACGCTCATTGAAAAGGTAATGACCTAAATTGTGTAGTGGGCTACTTGCCTTTAAAGTCGCACATTAAGGGGACCATCCCTCATCCAGAGCCTATTTTTGTATTTTTACAGCCATAAAATATTTCGATCATAGTCATTTGTTTTCCTATTTTTGCATATAAATGACAAACTATCTTATATTTCACCAAAACCTCTGACTTTGATGGAGAGAAGACAAAAACTTGCTGCTATGATATTAAATGATCTGAAATAACAGCAAAAGGAGACTTGATTCCAAATATTTCTCGCATTTTTTTCTCCTCTCTTTGGTTTTCGTATATGAAGTAAATTTCAGTGTATAAGGATTATTTGATACTGGAGATATTAAAACCGTACCCTATTTCCAATATATATATATATATATATATATATATATATATATATATATATATATATATATATATATATATATATATATATATATATATATATATATATGTGTGTGTATGCATAAATAGATATTTAAGGAGTGGGAGAGAGAATAAGAAATACTCATAGGTATGGCGAAGAAATTTTAAGAGATATGCACGATAGATAAATAAAAGAAAGATGAATGCCTGTAGAAAGTGAGAGAGAGGGGGATATTAGAGAAAAGAAGAGAGAGAAACATGTACATGATCATGAAAGAACTCAAATAAAAACAACAACAACAAAAAAAAGATCTCAGAGGAAATGAAAAGGGGACTACTTTTCCTCGCGTATACCTACGCAACTTCTCCTCCTCCTCCTTCCCTGTTTCCTGCGCTGGGGGACGAAGTTCGGCCTAGATCAAATAAATAAACGCACTCGTGCATACATACGCACATACGCGCATTCACACACAAACGCACAGACAGAAAAATAAACAACAGACTGAGAAACAGACAAGCTAAACACGATCTAAATTACGAAAGGATAAACACAAATGTCACCCTAATTTTTAAGAAGCAAGCAAACCAACGCTTTGACTTGGACGAGAAGAAGAGCTGGGCGCCGTATAAAACAGAAAGAGAATTATATTAATCCTGAAATACTACAAATAACATGTCTAGTCATATTCGTTGGATTGTAACAAACGTCTTATATACTAACAGGCTCGAAATATTGTAACCTATGTATAAATTAAGCCTTAGGTATTAGTTATCTCGGTTGATTTGGTTATGTTTGATTGTTTTTGTTTTACGGCATATCAACCCTTTTCAGTTTATTTAATGCCGAACCCAGTTATTTTGAAGAAAATGTTTTTTAATAGAATATATATATATATATATATATATATATATATATATATATATATATATATATATATGTTTCAAATCGGTTTCTATTTAACCCATAGTTGGGTACTACCACTCCGAGTCAGAGTTGACCTGGGAGCAATGGCAATTAAAAGGTGGCTTCACTCTAACCAAAGCCCACAAGCTGGGGCCTCACCATCAGGTTCTAGCTATCCCGTGCCGTTAAAATCAACAGAGATTACACTATTCCTCTAATGATCCGGTCCCTGTCGATTTTGTGGTGGGAGTTTAGCTCTGTGCAGTTCTAGGAGGTCCACTCTCTCAGCTCTTGCCTTCTCTATTTGAGAAAAGGGTAAGTTTATTGCTAATCGCCTGAGACGCCCTTATCGGAGAATGTTGACGGGTCTGCTCAGGCACGTTTTTTGCAGGTCAAAGTGCTTACTTCTAAATCCTACTTCTCAATCCCCTGGTGTCTAAGTGCTTGCAGTAAGACACAAGTAAAAACGCTGATAAGATTATTGTAGTTTCTGGAAAGATTCCACGATCCTTTTTAAAAAGATAATAACATTAAACGGGGTTTGATTTACTTAACCGAGTCTGTCTCTGCTTTATCGTTATTTTCATTGCAAGTGCTCGACTTAGCTCCAATCTATGGTCCTCCCCCTCATCAAACTTTTATGAGAAACACTCGTCTAGCCAAAACCACTATCAATAACTTCCCACACTCTTTATCTGTGCCTAAACTTAAATGTAGATTCCATGAACAAAGCTTCTTTCTTAGAACTGTACGCCCGTGGAATTCTCTTCCGTTTCCCTACTTTCCAGCTGACTACAATCTGATTATATTCAAGTCCAACGTAAACCTCTCTCCCACAGAAGAGACATTGCGAGCCTATCCTTGTTTTATCGTTATTTCCATGGCAGGTGCTCGTCTGAACTCCAATCTCTGGTCCCCCCTCGCGAAACTTTCACGAAAAACACCCGTCTAGCTGAATCCACTGTGAAAAATTTCCCCCACTCTTTATCAGTGCCTAAATCAAAGCGTGGATTCCATGAACAAAGCTTCTTTCTTAGAACTGCACGCCTGTGGAACTCTGTTCCGTCTGCCTGCTTCCCACCTGACTACAACTTGGATGTCTTCAAGTCCAACGTTAACAAATTCCTAATGAACTGCCCCCTTAAGTAAACACTTCATCAAATCTCCACACTAACGTAATGTACTTGCAATAACCCTTATCCCTGAGTGGCTTCCGGGCCTTGATAAGTGGTGATCACTGTGTAAAAAAAAAAAAAGTTCTTGATGAATCGTCCCCCTAAGTAATCCAATTTATAAAATTTCCACTACTTATGTTTACTACGTTATAATCACACTGACTAATGTATACCCATTAAGCCTTATCCTCGAGTAGCCTCTGGGCCTTGAGTAATTCCTGTGTAAAAAAATGGAAATGATTTATATTTCTTAATGTGAGTTGCTTCTGCACGATCCTGATAACGTGGCTGAACTGTTTCAAAAATCCCTATTTCTCAAGACCTTACGTGACATGTTGCTTTAGGTGTGTCAGAAATTTCGTGAAAAATACTGAATAATTCCACCCCATCTTTCCAAGCTTATAACTCATCGAAAAATGTAATTCAAGCCCTAATTTATTTTTCAATTAAAGGAGCAAGGACTACGGTTTCATAAAAAACAAAAAACAAAAACAAACAACGTGTTTTTTCTATTGAAAAAAAAAGGTTTTAAACTTCGGACTTTACAGGTAAAATTCTAAAAAACACTATTTTTTTGTTTTAAATTTAAATATATTATTTATTGATCTTTTATCTTCAATTTGTGATATATAAAACTTTGGTGAGTAAATTAATTATTTACTTCTTAATAGACACTTGAAAATGGGGTGGCGTGAATTAAAAAAAAAAATGTTTGTCTAAAATATTATATTCGGTTTATTGGAAAGAGCATAAAATTTTACATTGACCCTGAAAATATCGTAAAAATTGAATCAATAGAAATTTTTTTAATAGATTTTTAAAGTTTAAAAATTGAAAAATACTGAACTCGTAAAATTCAATTAATTTTATTACTGTTTGCAAAAAAATATATATATTTCTATTACTTTTAAAACAACTTTAATAGTTTATTTTGAAAGTATAATCCATAAAGAAAATAAACAACCCACTTTTAAAAGAGAAATTACGAGTTTTTTTATATTTTATTCGCAGTTTCGTGTTAAGGGTGTCAAAAATTCCTACAAAAAGTCTGATACACCTAGCCCAGCTCACAAACGTCTATGATTTATATATTTTTTTTTATTTTTCCAGTGTGAATGAAAGTTTGTAGATATAAGTGCATATTATGTATTACTCCATCATATTTAATATGGAATTAATATGTCTTTGTATTTTCTTGATTATAAGTTTTGATGGGATTATTATTTTATTTACAATTTATTACTGCTTCAGTCTTGGAACTATGAATATAGCTAATGTAATATAATTAATTTTTTTTTAGTTTTATAATTGATTTATAACTTGTATTCCTTCAGCTAAAATCGAAACCGAAACCAATTATTATTATTATATATTACTAGCACGATCTGTAGAAATTCCACAGTGGACATTTTCATAGGTAATATATTGATGTTGGCATTCCGTGGATGTTCAGTGTAAAAGTTCTGGCAAGACTTCCGATTCTCAACTCCTTTCTATCATGTGCTGAAACTAAACTACTTTTCATTTCTCTCCTCGTCCTTTTTGATAAACCTAACAGTACACTGTTGCATGTATAATTCTTGTGTTGTGACACAATAGTGAACAGAATAAAATCAAGTCGAGGTTGGTTGAAGGAACAAGTGTATTTAACATCACCGATACACAGGTAGGAAATGACTATAACTGCCTTGCACGCAGCTAGTCAGTGGTAGTTCTGTCGCTTCTTCCATCGGTGTAGGTATTACTGGAACTACATATAGTGAGAACCGGTGTAATTCCCCTTGTGTTAGAAAGGCCAGTGTAACAATAACTGTGTGATGTACAAGCGTGTCGTTAGATCTAGTACTACTACCAATAATAATGATAATGATAATAATAATAATAATAATAATAATAATAATAATAATAATAATAATAATTCAAATATCATTATTAGTAATAATAATAGCAACTGTACAAAGAGCAATCTAAATAATGGTTAAAATAATAATAATAATAATAATGATAATAATAATACTGATAATTCAAATATCATTATTAGTAATAATAATAGCAACTGTACAAACAGCAATCTAAATAATGGTTATAATAATAATAATAATAATAATAATAATGATAATAATGATAATAATAATAACCACCTCAAGTACGTGAGAAGGGTAAAGGAAGATGGAAAGACCGAAGAGACAAAGTACTAGCCAGACCTCCACTGGACGAGTGCGAAGAGGACTGGGACCTTAAGTACGCCTATTGCCACACAAATATAAGTGAAGACCAATAGTCGCTGCAAACGATAAATCAATGGTATGCGGCTGTTGCGATAACACAAATTCATCTGCAATGGTTATCGAAAGAGGTGAAGAGTACTGAAAATCTGAGGAAACTTGTTGTCACTCAGACTTCAGATAACACCGCAAGTTGTTAAAGAGACGGGCGTCAGGAGCAAAGATGCATCATTGATTAAATTAATAATAATAATAATAATAATAATAATAATAATAATAATAATAATAATCTTGGAGGAGGCTTATTGCCACCCAAATTCTAGTGAATACCAATGTTCGCTATCAACAAGGAATTAATGGTAAATGGCTATTGCGATAACGTAAACTAATTTGCAAATGTTATTGAAAGAGATGATGAGTTGTGGAAATCTGGGGAGGCTTGTTGTCACTTAGACTCCAAGGAACACCATAAGTTGTCCTCAAAAAAATATTTGATGTTAATCTGTGTTAAATCTTTTAGTGAGGTAATAATAATAATAATAATAATAATAATAATAATAATAATAATAATAATAATAATAATGATAATAATATCTATACGCACATTGGCTTCACTGTAACACAGATTAAACATAGAGTTCGGAATCACACCTGATTTTTTAACGCACAGCTCACACTTATCAATCTGCACACATTTAGGACTATGAACATAAACAGACCATACAACATAGACTGGTCAATCATTAATATTAGAAATCATTACAAATTGACTCGAAATATTGTAACCCGTGTACAGATGAAGCTTTAGTAATTATGGACTTAGCGTTTCATCTTCTAAATAAGAAATCTGAAATTGTCTTCGTTTGTTTACAAAGAAAGGAAATTAAAATATAAACAATTTAAAGTAAGTCCGAAAAAAATTGAACGCATACTGTTAATTCTCATCTAATCTAGATGTGATTATACAATAATATATTAACACTCTGATTAATAAGTTTTTTAGTTACATTGTTCATAATAACACTTTAATATAAATCTAATATATAAAAGGCACAATGTGTGTGTGTGTTTGTATGTCACGCAAAAAACTTCCGACAGATGTATCGGAACGTGATAAAATTGGTATCGCTTTCAAAAACGATGTCTCGGACGACAAATATAAAAAAATTGTCCAAAAAGATTAATTCTTTAACCGTCAACGTTATCTGCAAGGAGGGAATTATTTTTACCGTCGACATTTTCCCAAGTCATTCAAGCCTCGTATGAACGAATTCGGATAAAACACATTATTTCGAACGCCCGCGAGGTCATAAGACCGTTTACTTTTTTTTTCATCTCCTTTTCCTCTTGCGCGCTATGAGTTCGAGCCTGCCTACTACTCCTAATTTATTTTTCGCTCGCACGAGTACTCGCTGCTATTTTGAGTTGTTTTAATTTATTTTTTTAGGGCTTTGGTTGCTCAACCAACCTACAAACCTCGACACACCCGGGCACCCAAGCTAGTATATATATATAATTTATAATTTATGTATATATAAATTAATTCTGATATGATTTAGGCTTGAAATTAATACTACTACGGTTATCGTTTAGAATTCATAATAAAACATTTTCTTAATAGAATAGATGAAAAAAACTATATCTTATGAATACTTAAGTTAATGTGGAGATTACCTTAATCCACATAATCTATTCCATATATCTATAAAAATGAGAATGTGTGTGTGTGTGTGTGTGTGAGGAAAACTCTCAACCTTTATATTCCAAAAACTTTTGATCTATAGACTTGAACCTTTGTATATAGGATATTCAGACTTATGGAAAACTTTTAATTTAAAAAAGGGCCGCTAAAAAGTCTCTCTCTCTCTCTCTCTATATATATATATATATGTGTGTGTGTGTGTGTGTGTGTGTGCGTATGTGTGTGTGCGTGTGTGTGTGTGCGTGTGTGTGCACGTGCGTGTCTGTGTGTGTACTAAGGGCCTTCCAAAAGTAATGCCTTCTAATTTGTTTTCGCTCGAATGGATCAAAGGAAACAGTAAATTGCATTGTTATGATTACTAAAACCTAAAACTTTCAGTTTTCTGTTGCAGATAATGACGGTGTGAGACTCTAATAAAGCGACCTCTTCAATGAACGGGCGTTAGAAGCAAAGATGTCCCCCCTGAATTCCGGATAAATGTACATTGAGAATAGTGGTGACTATGTAGAAAAATAAATCTAGAAGATACACACACACACACGCACACACACGCACACACACGGATATTATATATGTAATATATATATATACATATATATGTATACATATATACTTACATATATTTATATATATATATAAGATACACACACACACATTATATATATATGTATATATATATATATATATATATATATATATATATATATATAATATATATATATTGAGTAGAACCTCGGGATACGACATTAAAAATTAGTTACAAAATACAGTACAATATATAATACACATGTATATAATCAAATTACATTAAGTAAGTCGGGGCAAATACCGTAACCAGGGGCCGGAAAACATCGTATTCCACATCGGAACCTGGAAAAATCGTATCCTAGGGTCATCGTATTCCGGGATTCTACTGAATATATTTAGGTTTATTTACGTTTACATACCGGTTCCTGTGAGATCACCGAAGTTAAGTCACGTTGAGTCAATACTAAAATGGGTGATTTGGGAATTCCAGGTGCATGTCTGTTAATCTATCTAATTAACCTACTCTCACCATTCCTTACACTATCCTTTGTTTTACTGATCGTGTGTATAAACTACTTTCGACTTTATATATATATGCTGACTTCGTTCAATAAATACTGTTCTTGACAAAGTTTCATAAATAAAACGAACTATCGAGATAAACTGATTATGAGCTTGTGTTACTTTTTTCTATATAGTTCTTGTTGGTTTATTGCTATAATTTCTGTATCTATCTACCTATTTATCTAGCTATCTTTATTTCTATCTATCTATCTATCTATCTATCCATCTAGCCATCTATTTGTCTATCTATCTATCTATCTATCCATGTGTGCATATGTATGTATGTATGTATGTATGTATGTATGTATGTATGCGTCTATTATTATGTACGGCATAATCGCGTTGACACACCGGTTCTCACCAGATCACCAAAGTTAAGCAACGTTGAGCCTGACTAGTACCGGATAGGTGACTATTTGGGAATTCTAGGCGTTATATGTGCTTTCCACTTATCTCGGCATTGTTTCCAGTGGACCTGAACCTTCACTTACCACTGGTATTCAACAATGGCTACTCAGGAGAGGTGTGCTTGAAGATTGTGCAACTCTTGCCTAAAAAATTTCACGCACAGGCACCTTACAGTGGGTATCCCTAGTCTGTCAAGACTGAAGGAAGCCTTTTATGTGTCTCTCTATCCATCCAACTATGTATCTATTATCTATGTATGTCACCATTCAACTATCATATATATATATATATATATATATGTATATATATCTATATATATATATATATATATATATATATATATATATATATATATATATATATATATTGTACGGCATAATTACGTTGACACACCGGTTCTCGTTAGATCACCGACGTTAAGCAACTTTGAGCCTGGATAATTCAAGATGGATAGCCATTTTGGAAAATCTAGGCGCTGTATGCGCTCTCCGTTTATATCGGCATTGTTGCCAGTCGTCCTGAAACTTAACTTGCCACTGGTATTAAACAACGCCAACTAAGGAGAGGCGTTCTTGGTAATTGCGCAACTCTTGCCATAGAAATTAAACACGCGGGAACCCTGTGAGTATCCATAGTCTGTCGAGAGTAAATGAACCCACCATGTATCTATTAATCTATGCATCTAGTTATCCATCTATCTATATATCGATCTACTTCTGTGTACATCTTTCTTTCTATCTTTCTATCTCCCCATCCACCTATCTATGGATATATCGCTCTATCCACTCATATCTCTCTCTTTCTCTCTCCCTATATATATGTGTGTATCTCTCTCTCTCTCTCTCTCTCAATATATATATATATATATATGTATATATATATATATATATATATATGTGTGTGTGTGTGTGTGTGTGTGTGCGTGTGTGTTACCAGTCAGCACCAACCCTATTCAGGGTTTAACCGGCTTCCTCCAAAGGAGGAAGTTTCAGGGGAGTATGAAATTCACAAGCGGTCCCCAGTCGCATGTATATCCCCGTTAGAGGAGATGATGGCGTTAGGTTTTTGCAACTTTTTTTGCGGGGAGGTGTTGGCGTCCTCCTACATACAGCGCCTGGCTTCCCAAATTGGTCACCTATTTTAGTAATAACCAGGCTCTCAATGTTGCTTAACTTCGGTGATCTGACGGGAACCGGTGTGTTAACGTGATTATGCCGCGTATATATATATATATATATATATATATATATATATATATATATATATATATATATATATAGTTATACTCAGCTGAACAAGTCATACTAGATACATAAATTTAAATGCAAAATAAATCAAAAATCTTTTAAAGAAAATATCGATTTTCTTGTCTACTTTTTATTTGCTTTGGTTGTATGAGGCGTTTCTTTATTCCAATTAATTCAAATAAATTTTGCTTAATCGCGTCTGTCAGCGACTCAACAAAATGGCGGAAGAAAATGTGCGTGCTTTCTCATGATGACTCACGAATTCGAATTTCGTAACGTTTTCAACGAATTCGTCATATTTAGAAATGATTATGAACGGAAATATTTGACGGCAGCCATTATAAGTGCGTCCAAAATACCCAGAAGAGGTTCTGTCTGTCATACATTTGGTTGGTCCATTTATGAGTATCTTGCGCAAAAGTTTGGTCCATTGGTCTGTCATACTTACGCTTGAAATAGTATTTAATGTTTCTTCACTTGCTCTATCATTATTAAGTTTAAAATAACATTTTGTTATTTCGTCCATTGGTCTGTCATGCTTAAGTTGGAAATGGGAACTTGTCGTTTTCTCAATTAGGCTGTAAGAGTTTAATTAAAAATAGCATTTTGTTGTTTTCAACATTTTGTCTGTCATGATTAAGTTTGAAATATCATTGATTATTTCATCAGTTGGTCTGTCATGCTTACGTTTCAAATAGCATTTTTTATTTCTTCTATTGGTCTGTCATGCTTAAGTTTTTAAAATAGCAATTTATTATTTTATCCATTAGTCTGTCATGCTTCAGTTTGAAATATCATTTATTATTTCATCAGTTGGTCTGTCACGCTTACGTTTCAAATAGCATTTTGTTATTTTTTCTATTGGTCTGTCATGCTTAAGTTTTAAATAACATTTTTTTGTTTCGTACCCCAGTCTATTTAGTCTATCCTGCTTAAGTTTGATATAACATTTATTATTCGTCCATTGGTCTGTCATGCTTAAATTTTTAATATAATTTGTTTGCTTAATTGATCTGCCATGTTTAAGTTGAAATAGTGCATTCATCGATTTGTTTAACCCAGGTTTCAATATTATTATGAGCTTACCATATCGAAATGAACAAGGATGCGCACCTACTGTCTCGGTGTGCCAAGTTCGAATCTAATTATTTCCATAAAAAACACTTTCACTCAGGGTAGTTTGCAACCTTAACCGGGTCAAAGCTGTAAGTCCCTGAGCTCAAAATGAAACCAGAGACACCAATGCTAACAACAAAATCAAGCCAGTCAAAAAACACGTCGTACCTTACGAATAAATAACATTTTTTTTTGTTGGATGCATGCAACCCCGTCTCGGTCTGTCACGCTAAACTTTGAAATCATTAAACGCGCAAATAAAAAGGTCACAACTTATGAATATATTCATGTAAAAATATTAAGGTAAAAGCAGCCGCTAATTTAGTATTTGTGGACCGTTGTTTCTTAGTTTGATTGCATACAATATCCCAAGGGCTCTTTATACTATATTTAGTGCAATACTAACTAGTACATTATTATTATTATTATTATTATTATTATTATTATTATTATTATTATTATTATTATTATTATCTCACTAGAAGTTTTCATACAGGCCATCAATAAGGAATTCTCAATGAGAACAACATGTGGTGTTCCCTAGAATCTGAGTGGCAGAAAGTTTTCTAAGATTTCCAGTTTTTTCTATCTCTTTCAATAACATTTGCAAATTAATTTGCGTTGTCGCAACAGCCGTTTACCATTGATTTCTCGTCGGTAGCGACTTTGGGTGTTCACTGGAATTTGAGTGGCAATAAGCCTCCCAAAGGTCTCAGGCTTTTTCGCACATACCCAGTGGAGATCTGGTCAGTGCTTTCTCTAGTAGATCTTTCCACTCTTTAACCTTCCTCGATTATCTGGTGTGGCGCCAGTCGATGCCGTCACTTCTTCTTCTTCTTCTTCTTCTTCTTCTTCTTCTTATTATTATTATTATTATTTGTACTCACTAGAAATACGCACACTCGTCACCATCAGTGATTATTCATTGATAATAACTGGTGGTGTTCTCTGGAGTTTGAGGGGAAACATATCTCTCCAAATATCTAGTACTCCCCGCTTCTATCGATAACCATTGCTAATGACTTTGCGTTACCGCAAACGTCACGTCGTATCCATTTCTACTGGCAGCGGCGATTGGACTTCTCTGGGATTTTTGGTGATAATAAGACTTCCTTATAATGTTACTACTGCAACAAAAACTAGTACTACTACAACTAATAATAGTAATTATTTTTATTATTATTATTATTTTTATTATTAATAATAATAATAATAATAATAATAATAATAATAGTAATAGTAGTATCACGATTTCTCACTCAGAATTCCTACACATATCTCTATTTCCCTCTTAATGAGGGTAAAGTTAGACACAAGATCAGTTTTTAGAGTAGAACGCTGTAGTCACCCTAACCCTAAAAAAAGGAAACTAAATTAGGACAACTATAAAAATTGCTGCAGTTGTCTGCGGACAGAACACATACAAGGAAGTCTAAGAACAGATTCTTTACTTTGATCTTAGCCAAAGAACCAAAACGCGAGTCTTTATTTACTCGTCTCTCCGCAAGGACAAAGTTAGACACCAGGAAAACACAGTGCCCTAAAAATGTCACTTTTGATTGTAATGAAAATAAAGGAAATACCTCAGTTTAGAAAGATTTTCTTCACTGGCCGACCATAAAAATTATGAAATATAATATCAGAAAAATATGCTATACTTTCCTCCCTTTTCTAAAAGCCAAGTAAAAATTAAAAAAAAAAGTCCCTTTATCCAGAGAGTTGACCGGGAGCAAGTCTACCCAGCTTTCAACTATTTAGATCTTGTTCATATTAATTGCTATTCTCACAACAGCCGTTTACGATTGAATCATAAATAGGGCAATGACAACAGAATATTCTTTTCATTCTTTTGACTCTCGGGTATATATCCGACACAGACACACTTAATCAACCGAGAACCACATCCGTCTACATAAAAACATATAAGATATCAAGGGATACACACTCAAGAGTCAAAACAATGAAAAGAATATGCTGTTGTCACAGGCCTAATTATAACTGACTAACAGGGCTAACCGACTTTACCTGATGTGAATGATTTCTAATAAAACTTCCATCGTTCTAATCTTCTCCTTATATAATTATCTCTTTCCCCTTGCCAAATTTTCTCTTCCATCACCCATTCCTCTCCCTAAACATACACACACAGACAGCATTTTTAATAGATTTCTCGAAAAAAAAAATTCTATGAGAAAGAGGAAAAAGGAAGGTGAAAATATGCTCCATATCACTAGGTTTCAAATACGATTTTGTACCCTGTCAAGGCAGAAAAGGATACTCTTAGGAGCTCCTCTGCTGATGTGGTAGCAATACCCTGTCTCACAACACACCGGTTTCGGACTCTTATTTCCATCTCGAGCCAACCGCTTCGTTTTGAAATTCTCATTCTGCAATATTCACAGCAAAAGAATAACGTGTGTGACCGGCGACCTGGGTATCTCAGTTGGTTAACGAGATTATTCCAGCTCGCAAGAGAGATGTTGCAGGTTCGCAATCCGTCTTCAAAATGTGGTTATAACACACACACACACACACACACACACACACACACACACACACACACACACACACACATATATAATTATTTCCACAGCCAAACAACGTCGTATAAGAGAGACTTTATAATTATTTCCACAGCTAAACAACGTCACAACTTACAAGAATCATGGTAGGCAACAATCCGGAAGTCCAAAACTTGAGTTTCGCCCTCATTTGGGCTCATCAGTTAGACACATCCGATATCGGGATTCGAAACCTGAGATTCATTGATGCGAGGCGAGTACTCTACCATACGAGCAAACGCGCCACACACAAGTCAGGTTTGCTTAATCTGTGTTAGTTAATAAACTTTCTTGAGTGTGGCGCATTTGTTCATGTGGCAGAGTACTCGCCTCGAATGAAAGAAGCTCGGGGTTTGAATCGCGCGTTCGGATGTGTCTAACTGATGTGTCCAAATGAGGGTGAAACTCGTCTTGGGCTTCCGGATTATTGGCTGTCATGGATTTTGGATATATATATATATATATATATATATATATATATATATATATATATATATATATATATTCAAAAAGTATTTACGTACACGGTATTTATTTCATAGATTGTTGGAACACGCGCGTAGAAAGGTCAGTTAGAAACAGAAATGAAATAGATAGCAGATAGTTATTAACACGGAGGGCAGTGAAAAAGAAATTAAAAGGTGTTTTTAAAGTTAACCATCGAAAGAAACACTGTTGAAGAAAACGTTATAATTAATCTGCAACGAAATGTTTTTTTTTCATAAAAAACACACACAAAGACAACAATAAAAGCGAAATAAAAGAATGAAAAGGAAAAAATAATAAGTCAAGTTTATTGCGTTTTTATTTTTTAAAATTTTTTTAAAAAATTTTTCACTGTCCTCAATGTTAACAACAATACTCTGTGTTAT
Organism: Euprymna scolopes; assembly: GCF_053919585.1. NCBI lineage: Eukaryota > Metazoa > Mollusca > Cephalopoda > Sepiida > Sepiolidae > Euprymna > Euprymna scolopes. The sequence continues at coordinate 65,138,711 of NC_136518.1, forward strand.
TTAGATTCTTCGGATCACTGTTCTCATCTTGAATCTCATTTTTCGCAACGTTTTAGCCGATGTAACCTTTGACCTTCTTCTGGTGTTTCTTGTCGAACTTGGAAATTTTCCGGTCGTACTCGTATATCTGCACAGAATTTCGAATGGAACGTTTTATTTAATCCACGAGGTTAGCATGCTCTCGTTCCGTCAGCCATGACCGAGTAAAAGTCATAAGTAATTACTAGAGTTATGACAACAGCATATTCTTTTCACTGTTTTGACTCTCGAGTGTGTATCCATTGATATCTTATATGCTTTTATATAGAGTGATGTGGTTCTCGGTTGATTAACTGAATTTTATGTGCTGGATATATACCTGAGAGTCAAAACAGTGATAAGAATATTCTGTTTTCATAGCCCTCGTAATTACCTATTGTATTTTTGATTGCCTTTTAATCTCAAACAAGGCAGAGCCACTTGGATGTAAGGGACTACTATTTAGGACAAACATTTGCAGGGATACTATGTAAGGGAGTTGAGCAGCGAGATATCTGTTCACATTACACTTGAACTTCTGCATGTCAGTACAGTCAGGGAAGCAGGTACTCCGAAATTTAGCAGTTAAAGGGAAGAAGCTATTTAAGTATAAGGCTTTCCAGCATCTAGGGATTTCTACAGTTTAGAGGTAGGATGTTGCTTCCTGTTGTGGTTAGTCGATGGTATTTACGTTGAGAGGGGTACAAGGGTTAGGAGTTTGTTGGCGTACTTTTAATTAAAATACTTGGAAAATAGGCGCAAGGATGCAACATTTTGTCCCCGGGACAGGTTTTGTAATCTGAGTATAGTACCTAGTACTTAATCCGTTACGCAACAGATCCTTGCAGAAGGAGAGCATGCTACCCCTGTGGATTCAATAAACGGTTCGGATCGAAAATCCGTAAATATTCCCGAGTTTGACAGCAAGATTTCTGAGTTGGGCAAAATACACCTGAAGAAGTTCTGAGGTCATATCGGCAGGGACATTGTAAAAATAACACTCAGGATGAGATCCGAATAATCCAAAATAATACATATCCTCAATCCTCATCCCAAAAATCCAGAAAAAGCAAAATTTTGACTCAATTCTTCCGATCAAAATTATTTACTCTATCCACCCATGAGCATACTCCGGGGAGATTCACCACACGCTTGAGAACAGAACCTGCGCATAGGAAGCCAATTGTTACGTTGTTTCCTCAATCTGTGGTTTAGTACTAACGTCGTTCCAAAAGTAAAACTCCCTATTTCATTTTAATTTTAAAAAAGTTGAAGAGCTACGAAGACAGGAGCGGTACAATTAAAACAGACCACCTTTTGTGCTTCAGAATTCTTTTTCTACATAGTTATTAATATTCTCAATGTACTTTTACAATTAATTCAATAACCCGTCTATGCTTCTAACGCATGTCGATGACAGGGGGTGTTGCTATCTTAGAATCTCATACCGTCAATATCTGCAACAGAAAGATAAAACTTGCAGATCATGAATGACTTAGTTTAGTCATCATAACAATGCGATTTACAATTTTCACTGATCCATTCGGGCGGAATAAAAAATATAGGAAGCATTACTTTCGGAATACCTCTCGTAGGTTATACTGTAGTTAATTAAAAAAAAAAACTATTCAGAGCTGCGGATTTTTGCAGGGAGGTGTCTTCACCCACATATACAGCGCTTGATATTCCCTGGCTCAATGTTGTTTAACTGTGATAATCCAAGGAGAACCGGTGGGCTAACGTGATTATTAATTGTTTTATGCTCTGATGAGGGTTCATGTTTAATATCATCTATGCGGAGTGTCTGTCCAGGGATGCAATGGAAAACAAAGCTCTATATCAAGATCAAGCACAACTCTTCTAAGGTAAGATTTTACAAAGAATCTAATGGTGATATTAATTTTGTATTTAGTTTTAATGGTGCAGTCTGCATTCGCGCCGCATCTCATAAGCAACATCGACAAGGTTTGACAGTATTTATAATTTTGATATTGAAAAGTGTAGAAATTGAACGATGAGATTGCAAATTATAAAACGTTATATAAGGATAAAATCAAGAGCATAATGGTGTTGCAAACCAGAAGAATAAGCGACCGAAAGTCAACAACAAACGGAGCTCTTTTTTTAAATTATTTTTTTTATTACATTTTCACCCCAAACAAGGCAAATTGCCACTTTGGTGTAGGGGGCTAGTATCAGGGGAAACAACTACTGGGGTACTATGTAGGGATTTCGGTTCACGTTACACTTGAACTTCTGCACGTCAGTACTGTTGGGGAAGCAAGGACCTGGAATGGAATTCCAAAGTCTAGCAGTTCTGGGGAAGAAACTATTGGAGTAGAAAGATCTTTTACATCTAGGGATCTCTACAGTGCGGGGGTGGGATTTAGCAGCCTTTCTTGTTTGTCGACGGTGCTCACGTCGTGGGGGCACAAGTGATTGCAGTTCGTCAGAGTATTCACCACTTGTAACAAAACGCGGATGCGCGAATGTAAATACATGCCAAATGATGTCACCGGTAAAGAAAAAAGACTATAAAGAGAGAGAGAGAGAGAGAGAGAGAGAGAGAGAGAGAGAGAGAAATAGGGAGAGAGAGAGAGAGAGAGAGAAAAAAAGAGATAACGATCACGTGAGAGGCGTGGATAACGTTCGTGATCACGTGCGCGTCGCGAAAGGCGCTCGATAAGACGATACCATGAGGGATGTCATAGCAGTAAAATAAGAATGAAGAAAAATGTTGTTCCTATAAAGAACAAGCGGTTTGGAGTTATTTCCTATTCTTAGTCTTGGTCTCCTTTGCGACAGGGAATTCAGGAAATGCATTTTACAGAACACCGTTTGCTGCTAACTTTGAGTCGCTTGCTCTTCTACTTCGCCACTGATATCATGATTTATTCCCGAACAACGCCGAAGGTACTTATATATCAATACTCTTATTGATTGCAACTAAACTATTTCTGTTCATGTTAGAAACAAAATTAACCATCATTGAGTCTTGTCAGTACTAAAATGTCCGATTATTTTAGAATACCTGACACTGTATGTGCTCTCCTCTCATCCTGGCATTGTTTTCTAGTCGTCCTGGACTTCTCGTTGCCTCTAGAATCAATGTAAACTTATGGGAAGTGCGGTTTATGATTATGCAATCCCTGATTCACAATTACACGCTCATGCACTCTTACAGGAGGTACCTTGAGAGAGAACGGAGACTATATATTTTTTTAGTTATGTTATTTATTGTAGTATCTGGGATTTCTGCGGTTACAGTGTTTTGGTCACGTAACTAATATAACTTATTTCTGTTTTAGTTTGGTCCTTTAAGAAAGACTCTGTATAGTATATTATTCTATCTCCTAAAAGAATGATGTGAGTGGAATAACAGAGGTCCTTATGGATAGTGTAATGGTGAGGGTGAGAGTGGAATATGATGGAGATGCGAGTGGTTGCGAATGCAGATTCATAAAGAAAGCGAAAGAGAGAGAGAGAGAGAGAGATGGTCGGGGAAAGAGAGAGAAAGAAGGAGAGAGCTGAGAAACCAAGAAAGAAACAAAGAAAGAAAGAAAGAAAGAGAGGGATATAATGAACGAGCGAGAGATAGAGACATGATGAAGAGTAAAAAAAAAAAAAAAAAAAAAAAAAATGGAAGTAAGCGAGCGTTGGCGGAAGCGGAAGTAGTGTGTTTGCGCATTCACAGAAGCGACACGGACGTTAAATACACAATTGCAAAACAAACTGTATTATCAGAAACTGTAAATTGTAATGTTTTGTTCGAATTTCTAAACCAGTAATACAAAACGAGGTTTGCTCATGCATTTAATAACAAGGTTTTGGAATGGGGTTCTGTACGGATCATGACAGGTCTCACTCTGTAGGTTAGGCTCTACTGCGCTTATTATCTTCCTCATAACGATCTCTATCTATATATGTGTTATAACAATCTACATGTATAAATATCATGACAATCTATATATATGTTAACACAATCTATACATATATATGCTACAGCAATCTATATATATATGTTATAACAATCTATGTAAATAGATGCCACATTTTTCTATATGTTATAACAAGCTATATACATGGTGACCCAATAAAATGTATACACAATTTAAATAACCATAAAACCAACATTTATTATAAGAAAGGAAAGTTTCATACATTAACAGTAAACGAATATAGAAATCAGCTAATTATCGAAAGTGTTAAAATTATTGGCCATTGTAGTCCATGAACAGCTTACAACGTCACTGATTAAATCGAAAACATTACTAATCAGTTCAATTGGTATGTTGACACATCTTCTTTCAATGGTTGCTTTCAACTCATTCCTTGTAGCTCGTTTTGTGGTGTGAACCCCGTGTTTAACAGCCCCCCCCAAAGAGAAAAATTCATGGGAGTCAAACCCGGTGAACGTGGACAGTACTCGATACTTCCTCTTCGTCCTAATAATCTGCTTCATATGTGACTATCAAGATATGCTCTTACGTCATGATGATAGTGGGAAAGTGCCATTCTTTATTCGTAAACATCCCTTGGGAAGGTGGCATAGCGTATTCATGTAGAAAGTTGATATAAGTTAAAGAGTATATACATTTTAATGAGACACCCTGTATATATAAGCCATAACAATCTCTCTCTCTCTCTCTCTCTATATATATATATATATATGTGTGTAATGTCAATCTCTCTCTCTCTCTCTCTCTATATATATATATATATATATATATTTGCATGTGTGTGCTATAACAATATCGATCTATATATGCTATAACAATCTATCTATATATATATATATACGTTATAACAATCTCTCTCTCTATATATATGTTATAACACTCTGTATATATATATATACGTTATAAAAATCTATATATATGTTATAACAATCTCTATATATTTTTACAAGCTACATATATATGTTTTAACAAGCTACATATGTTATAACAATTGATATACATATGTTATTGCAATCTCTCTATATATGATATAGCAATCGCTATCTTTATATATGTATTTGTATATAACAGCCTATATATACCGTCCTGGTCAAAATCATAAGACCACTTAAGAAAGTAAGCCTTTACGCATATTATCGAATTTTTAATCATGCTTGAAATCATTGCCAAAAGGGAAAATATGATGGAAAAAAATGAAATCTGCTTCATTCGAAACCTTAACCCTGATCTAATAATTATTTTTTAAAAAACAAACATTTTCACCTGGTCAAAATGATAAGACCACTGATAATTTATCTAACAAAAGGCAATTATAAATTATTAAAAAGGGTCTCAGTATTTAGTATAGCCTCCATTATTACGAATTACTTCAAAAATTCTCTTCGGCATGCTTGCGACTAAGTTTTTTTTATCAGTTGCGAAGGAATTTTATCCCATGTACTGAAAACTGAATCAGAAAGTTCTTTTATCGAATCATACTGGGTTCCATCCTTGAACACTTCTTTTGCCATCCATCCCCAAAGATTTTCAATGGGATTGAGGTCCGGAGAACATGCTGGATGATCTTACAATTCTATATTATTTGAAGAAAAGTATTCTCGTGCTTGTCGGGAAGTGTGTATCGAAGCGTTGTCTTGCTGGAAAATCCAATTTCTTCCATACAGATGTGGACCTTCAGTCCTGATAGAAGCATTTTCAAGCATTGAAATGTACTTCAATGATGTTTGCCGGCCTTTCACTACTTGCAACTTTAGGGTCCCAGCTGACGAGAAAGCACCCCAGATCATTAAAGACCCTCCTCCACTATGCAGAGTTGAAAATGTCTCTTTGGGCAAATTTTTATCATGCCGATAGTGTTGAAATCAATTTAGACCATCTAGATTTAACTTTTTCTCATCAGAGAAAATTACATTTTCCCACTTCTCTTCATCCCAAGTCTGGTATTTGGCAGCATATTTAAGTCGGTTAGTTTTGTGCTGTTCAAGAAGACGTGGTTTCTGCAGTCGCTGTAAATGATTAAAACCCTTCATTTTCAGATGCCTTCTGATGGTTTTAGGACTACATTCTGCTGCTGTTTGGCTTTCCAATCGACTTGAGCTCATACTGGAGTTTTTTTAAACTTCTTCTGATACGGCGAAACAATGATGGGGCTATTTTTTTTGGTCGATCTAGACTCTTTTTGTGCCCATATTGATCTGGATTTCTTAAAAGATTTGTGATGACCGTTTGGCTACGAGTCACTTCGTTTGCAATGGATCTATGGGAGAGTCCACCCCTATTAAGCTCAAAGATCCTTCCTCTCTCAAACTCTGATAATGGTTTCCCTTTTGCCATTTATAATTTAGTAAAATTTATTTTTATCCACTAACAAGTTGCTTTTAGTAACATAGAAAGCGTTTCGTATTAATTTTTTCAAAACTAGTCGATTTTATTTAAGTGGTCTTATCATTTTGACCAGGTGAAAATGTTTGTTTTTTTAAAAAATAATTATTAGATCAGGATTAAGGTTTCGAATGAAGAAGATTTCATTTTTTTCCATCATATTTTCCCTTTTGGCAATGGCTTCAACCATTTGTCTGATTAAAAATTCGATAATATGCGTGAATGCTTATACTCTTAAGTGGTCTTATGAACTTGACCAGGACTGTATATATGCTATAACAATCTCTATATATAACAATATATATATATATATATATATATATATATATATATATATATATATACGTTATAACAATCAATATATATAATCTCTCTCTATATATGTTATAACAATCTATCTATATATATATATATATATATATACATGTATATATATTATAACACCCTCTCTCTATATGTTATAACAATCTATATATATGTTATAACAATCTATATATATGTTATAACAATCTATATATATGTTATAACAATCTATATATATATATGTTATAACAATCTATATATGTACGTTATAATAATAATATATATATATATATATACGTTATGACAATATATATCTTATAACAACCTCTCTCTATATATGTTATAACAATCTACCTATCTCTTTATGTATATATATATGTATATATATTATAACTCCCCTCTCTATATATTATATGTCATACCAATCACTATCTATATATGTCATACCAATCACTATCTATATATGTCATACCAATCACTATCTATATATGTCATACCAATCACTATCTATATATGTTATACCAATCACTATCTATATATGTTATACCGATCACTATCTATATATGTTATACCAATCACTATCTATATATGTTATACCAATCACTATCTATATATGTCATACCAATCACTATCTATATATGTCATACCAATCACTATCTATATATGTCATACCAATCACTATCTATATATGTCATACCAATCACTATCCATATATCTTATGCCAATCACTATCTATATATGTTATACCAATCACTATCCATATATGTTATACCAATCACTATCTATATATGTTATACCAATCACTATCTATATATGTTATACCAATCACTATCTATATATGTTATACCAATCACTATCCATATATGTTATACCAATCACTATCTATATATGTCATACCAATAACTATCTATATATGTTATACCAATCACTATCTATATATGTCATACCAATAACTATCCATATATGTTATACCAATCACTATCTATATATGTTATACCAATCACTATCTATATATGTTATACCAATCACTATCCATATATGTTATACCAATCACTATCCATATATGTCATACCAATCACTATCTATATATGTCATACCAATCACTATCTATATATGTCATACCAATCACTATCTATATATGTTATACCAATCACTATCCATATATGTTATACCAATCACTATCTATATATGTCATACCAATCACTATCTATGTCATACCAATCACTATCCATATATGTTATACCAATCACTATCTATATATTATACCAATCACTATCTATATATGTTATACCAATCACTATCTATATATGTTATACCAATCACTATCTATACCCCATGACAATTTTTATCTTTATAACAATATCTATCTATATTTGTCACAGCAATCTCTATTTCTATATGTCATAACAATATCTATATATGTCAAAAATATCTATATATGTCATAAAATTTTTATATGTGATAACAATAACTATATATGTCATAAATATCTATATATATCATAATGATCTATATATGTCATAAAAATCTCTATTTATATATAGCATACCAATATATATGCCATAAATATCTATATATGTCATAATAATTTCTATTTATATAAATCATAACAATATCTATATATATATCTTAAAAATAACTATAAATGTCATAACAATCTTTATTTATATAAATCATAAAATATCTATATATAAGAGTAGGTGGTAGTTTGCTTGAAGCATTGTTGTAAAGGAATATATGGAAGTTTTAAAAGCCACAAACAATGCGAAAAAAGAAAAGACCGGAATCATAAGAGTAAAGAAAAGAAAAACAAACAAACAAATAGACGGGTATATTTGAGTAGAGAAATGTATAACTGTTTATTCATCTATCATTCCTCACATCGTTGTATAATTATTTTATAACCAAGTTGCTGGTATGTCCGGTGTATATAAAGTCAGTTGGTGGTATGGAACTTTGATTAATTTCGGGAGAAAGGTACCCCCCTTTTCAAAATAGAAAACAAAAGTATATTCAAGATGGCGGAAGAGAACAGGACTGCAGAAAGATGTCAGGACCGCAGAAACGGCATCTTTTTAGGAAATGTATCTGGCAGTTGGTTCTGGCACGTTTCTCCGAAATCCGAAATATACTCTTGGTAAGTGTAAACTCTGTCTGGCCTGGCTAATACCAAGGGATAAAATTAGGTGGTAGTTTGCTTGAACATGTCATAAAATATCTATATATGTCATAACAATCTCTATTTATATATATCATAACAATATTTATATATGTCATAAAATACTTATATATGTCATAATAATCTCTATATAAATCATAACAATATCTATATATGTCATAAAATATCTATATATGTCACAACAATCTCTATATATATCATAACAATATCTATAAATGTCATAAAATACTTATATGTCATAACAATCTCTATTTATATAAATCATAACTATATCTATATATGTCATTATCTCTATATATATCATAACAATATCTATAAATGCCATAAAATACTTATATCTCATAACAATCTCTATTTATATATATATATATCATAACAATATCTACATATGTCATTATTACTATTTATATATATCATAACAATATATATCATAAAATAAGTATATATGCGATAACAATCTATCCCTATAAACGCGTATGTATATATGTTTATATATTTATATGCACAGGATTAAACCCTAACCTAATTACTTAAATATTATCAATTTCAGAATTCAGTTGCTAAGCATAAATGTCGTGATGTGAGCTATATTTAGTTTCATTTAGTTGTATGCAAAACGAACATTATATGGACACAACCTTCCATCGTATATATGCAAATGTTTCAGGTTTACATTAAATTTGATCCATAGCCATTAGAAACCAATCGAAATATCAGAATCAACTCACAGGAAAAGACCAAGAAAAACATAGGGAAAAAGTGTTACGGATAGGCTTGAAGAAAACAGATAAATACCTGGCCAGAGATAGGTTAATGTGGATGTCAATTTATAAATGTTATCCAACATATGCCAGTACATGAAATGAATATTTAACCGAATATGAGTTATACACACTCTCTCTCTCTCTCTCTCTCTCTCTCTCTCTCTCTCTCTCTATATATATATATATATATATATATATATATATATATATATATATATATATATTTGCAATAAACAAAGGGCAGGTAACTACTTTACTGCTTAGGAAACCAAAACAATTAAATACAACAGAATCGCTACTAAAAATTAAATTAAAAGCAATAGATCTTACATTTAAAAACGATAAACTCGTGTATAAAAAAATTGACAGGGTGTCGTAGATCGGTGGTAAAACACCAGGTTGCCGATTGGGCGATTACGAGTTCAATTCCTGTTAAAAGTTTAGCCATGCTACCGACAGAAGATACCCATAAACACGTGTTCATGGATAATTTTTATGCATATAAATGTATTTAATTAATAGTTGATGAAACAAACAATATTTAAGAAATTAACTTATATATATATATATATATATATATATATATATATATATATATATATATATATATATTTACCACTCTCATAAGTTTCTATGGTTTCCTTACTCCCCCATTTTAACATCAATATGTATACTTAACCTTTTACATCAAGTTAATCGCACTCATAGTCATTGCCACCCTAATCTCCGACCGCCCCGTTATGATCATACTCCCTATATCATAACAATGGAAACTTATAAATATATTGCCGCATATTACCTTTCAGTTTTACAACCTTACATACCCCCCCCCAAAAAAAAAATTAATCAAAATTACCCACCCCATAGAAAATAGACACCCCACAAACCGTTAAAATAAATTACCACACAGCAACAATATACCCCCTATTTAACCATAATACATATACCCCTTAATCTCAATACTATGTTAAAGGCCATATATATTCTTATATATCATACTATATATAATAAGCTTCTCCTTATTTATTTAGAATTCAATAAAGCTTCCCCCAACATTCTATAATTCCTCCTTATCTTTTTCATCCCTAATAAACCTTACGCTAGACGCCGCATCTCTCCCATGCTACCTAGCACCTTCTCTACTCTTCTAATGAGGAGCATTAGGCTTCGAAATGCCCTGGCATAAAGAGTCCCTTCTATCCCACAAATTTTGCCCGTATTCCATTATTAAATAAATGATCCATTCTATATCTACCAATATATAGTTTCGTATCTTCATTTCATATTCTTGTTGTCCTATTATATCGACGATATTTATTATAATATTATATTTTTTTAGATATATTGAGTGGTTATCATATGACTATTTCTGAACCTCTACCCCCCACCCCACTTAGGACGACATTGTTACCGTAGCTACGTCCCAATGGCGTTATATTCCACCATTGTCGTTTCACTGAATTGACCTGACTTTGGTTCAACTTGATTACACCTGTGTATACCTTTTGCCGAAAATGATTTTTCAAGCATCCGACATTTAACTTATCTTTTGACAATTAATCATGTTTTTTTTTCCTATGCAGTTGGCTGGTATCAGACTCATTATTTTTATTCAAGTTATCTATTAGTATATCTGATAATTATTCTACGTTGTTCGCTAGGTGCAGCTCTTGTCCATGATAATAATAATTTCTCAGTACACATGACCTAGATATTGCACATCTGGTGGCATATAAATACCTCCCATATTTGAGGTTGGCAATATGTTGATTGCAGATTGCTGGGAAGGGTTAAAGGGAAAGGCTAGGCTCTATTGCTTGTTTCTCTCAATTATTAATGATTATTTTTCCATCTCAACGACATAACGTGTTTGGTAAAATGTTTTCAGGGTGTTTGTGTCCAAATAAATGGATGGCATTTGGTGACCGGTAAGGTAACTAAATTAAAGGCCTTATGAGTGTTATATATTCGCACAGCAATCTCTGTCAGACTGAGGTGTGGTGGTACAGTCTTAGGAAATTCATCCTCTCAGGCTTTACCTCCTTTATTTGAAAATTGGTTGGTTTATTGCCAATCGCCTGAGATGTCACTTCCGGAGAATGCTCAAGGAAACTGCTAAACCATGGAACATTACATTTTAACCATTCGAAGTAGCAGGTGTTGCATGTTTGTTACGCTAAGTTTAAAATAAGTTTTTAATGTCAATTACGCTAAAATTTGCAATTTGTTTGGATTATTTGAACAATTATTCTCATCTTGGATGTTAATGGAACAACGTTTCGGTTGTTGAGCCCTACGACCTTCATCAGGTGTAAAATCTCCATATGTTTTTCAACTAAGGAAAAGGGGTTAGCTCTGTATTGTGAGAAATTGAACCGTGAGTTTGAGGATGCGTCCGTAAATTATAAAAAAAATGTCAACTTTCGGGGATCACTAGTGTATGTTTTAAGACTTTCTTATGATTACAATTTTTAACTGAATCCGTATGCTAATTGTCAATATTAGTGAAAAGAAAAGTTGTGGATAAACATCCCACGCGTGTTTTCGTTTATTTAAAAAAAAAAAAAAATAAACAGGACAAGGGAGGCGACTCTAATAAACATTTTTTGTTGCCATTATCTCCCTTCGGCTGGGCATATTTATTGATTATTTTTCTTATTTTTCCCATATAAATATGTAAATAATGGATTCCAAATATGGTTAAATTAAATATTTGGACGGCTTAAGGTGTGCTGCTTCCCAGAGTTTTCTAATCCGCCATCTTTCTTCTATATCTAGTATTTTAACATCATCCCACATTGGGGAATGGGTGCCTTTTTCTCTCCATATATAGTCTGCCAGGGTTGATATTTCGATTTCTCCGCGCCTGGCCACTTTGCGGTGTTCTCGTGTGAGTAAAACCCTCGATCGCAAAACTCATGAAAAAAACTGCGTTTATTAAGTTTCATGTAAATGTGGAAACTTTACAAAGGGGAAACATGCCGCCCCTTCAAAGTGAGACTAGAAGAAGCATCCAATTTTAATAACTTCTTGTTGAACGACTTTATACAGGGTTGAACGATAAAATCTAAAGACCTAAAGCAAACGACACTACAGCTTTATTTTAAAACGTTTATTGAAAACATTAACTCGGGTAACTTGATTATGCGTATATTCAATGTAGCCGCCTTCAGCCTCAATCACCACCTACATACAGGTCCCGAACAGGAAGCATGCCTTTTTCATAAGCGCCGGCGGGAGATCGGTGAATACTCGGCGGATGGCGGCGATCAGGTTGGCTTTGGTGTTGTCGGAGGTCATGTTGGTGATGTTATCGACGTATGACTAAACGAAGTAGTCCAGCGGGTTCAAGTGAGAGAAGGGTACAATGTCATAGTACTCCTTTTGAAACCAAGCCTGGGTCTCTTTGGACTTGTGGGTCGGCGCCGAGTCCTGCTGTTACACCCATGGTATACTGCGGCCACCTTATTACACCAGGGGATCACCACACTCTTCAGTATATCCATATACGCTTTGGTGTTGACTTTTAAGCCGACTTCGAAAATGTGAGGTGGCACGATGTGGCCCTCACTTGAAACCACACCAAAGACCATAACCGTAGCCAGAAACTTTGTTTTCATCACCCTGTATACGTCGCTGTTATATATGGCAGTCCATGAATGCATTTAGAGGGTGCCGGCAATGGTCCTGTTGTAATATCTTGGATCAATAGAGAGCATGAGTTGCACAGCGGCGTATCTCCGATCTCGCTCATTGAACATTGTGTCACTTTCAGATATGATAGAAGACTCCTATCGGTCTTGAAATTTGTATACTACTAGAAGATTATCTGCCCCCCCCCCAAAAAAAAATCATGGAACATAATGCAACGGGATTGTTTCTTAGCTGACTAAAGCATTGCAGTTTTCAAGTCTAATGTAAACAAATTCTGGTTTAGACACCCTCTTACATGATCAATTTCTACCCAATCATTATCAACGTTATCAATCATTATGCGGTTCTCAACAAAAATCTAACACTTATCCTTGAGTAGCTTTGGTTCCTGATAAGTGGTGGCACCTTAATAAAATAATAGCTTATTATTTGAATCTTTGTTCGTCGGCCAGTCTGTCACGCTTAAATTGAAAATATAATTTACGGTCTGCCATATTAAAGTTTGAAAGTATTTTGTTTTCTAAATGTGCCCATCCATTTCCACAAAGGAACCTTGTCGCCCCTCTGTTGCCCCGTCACACTATAATAATGCATTCGTTTGGAACAACATTTTAATCGCTAACCGCACTAATAGAGTGGACGCATCTTAAGCCTGTCCGTTCTCGTTTCTCAAGAGGGGGGATTACATCGACTTAGTAAATTACAGTTTACAGTTTCTTGAAATAAACTTTAGATGTCAAATAAAAATGAAAACGAAACAAAAAAAAAACAAACAAACATAAAACAAGAAAAACATACTAAAACTGTGACAGTTTCGAAATGACAAAATAACAAAAGAAAATCTCGCGCCACATAAAAGATACAGATTGACAAGTGTTGAAGCGAAATGAATAAAATGTATGGATTTATCAACAATGATAATATGAGGTACATGTAAATCAATAAGAAAAACGAAATAATAATAATAATAATAATAATAATAATAATAATAACAACAATAATATTAATAATAATAATATTAATAATAATAATATTAATAATATTAATAATAATAATAACATTATTAATATTAATAATACCAATAATAATAATAATAATAATAATAATAATAATGATAATAAAATTTAAATTAATAATAATAGATAGCAAATTCATTAACAACATAATTTCCAAAAAATAATCGGATTTAAGCATTAATAATTAAAAATAATAATAATAATAATAATAATAATAATAATAATAATAAAAATAATAGTAATAATAATAATAATAATAAATATTAATTAAATAAAGATAACATATAAGAAAACATCAAATAATGACAGACACAATATTAATAATAACAACTATAAATAACAATACTAAATAATTAATAGTAAAATAAAAAAATACATTATAAAAATAATAATTAATAATAAAAATAAAAATAAAAAAACTATCATATAATAACAAAAATGACAATAGTAAAATAATGATTAATTATAATAAAAAAAATAATGATTGAAAATAAATGAATGGATAACAATGAAAGGAAAATGATCAAAAACTTTAAAATAAAAATAAAATAGGAAAAATAATATTAATATGTAATAATAATAATAACAAAATAAAAATGCATGAGATAAATAAATATGTAGTAATAATGATTAATACAATATAGATGATTAAAAATAATAAATAATTAATTAAATAAATAGTAATAATTATTGATAATAAAATAAAAATAATAAAAATGAATAAATAATAATAATAATAATAATAATAATATAATATTAAAAATTAATAATAATGCATTATGAAAAATAATAAAATAATATTAATATGGATTAATATTTAGAATAGTAACATGTTAATTAATATAAATTAACAATAAAATTTCGTAATAATAATTAACAATATTAATTTATAATAATAAAACAAATGATACATAAAAATAAGTAAATGAATAATTATTATTAATAAATAAATCTAATAATTTATTAAAATAATAAATAAAAACTAACTAACACATAATAATGATAATTGACATTAATAATAATAAAAATAAAGCATAAAATAAATAAATGAATAATAGTAAATATAATAATTATTAATAATTAAATACATAATAATGATAATGATAGTTATAATAATAATAAAAATAATAATAATAATAATAATAATAATAATAATAATAATAATAATAATAATAATAATAATAATAATCGTTCAGTTTTCGGACCACTGATGCCTTTAGCGGATTTAATATATGGAATTTTCATGTTGAACTAAACCAACTGGAAGATTCAATAGCTTATGCAAAGTTGATTACTATTGATTACCAGAAAAAGAATAGTAGTAAGTACGAGAATACACATTCGTTATAAAGTCACGTTATATATATATATATATATATATATATATATATATATATAAATATATATATATATATGTATATGTATATAAATATATATATATATATATAAATATATATATATATAAATATATATATATATATATATAAATATATATATATATATATATAAATATATAAATATATATATATATATATAAATATATATATATATATATAAATATATATATATATATATATATAAATATATATATATATATATATAAATATATATATATATATATATATATATATATAGTGTGTGTGTGTGTGCGTGTGTATTGTTTTCCGAGCAGCTCATATGTTGTGGCGAAAGCTCATATGTCGAAATCAGAGGGAGAGTCCAACATTTTTAGATTCGCATTTGTGTTCTTTCCAAAACATTATTAATGGAAGGTTGCAGAACTTCTGGATTGCAATTTACCTCCCTTATTTCGTTCCTGGTGTTTTTCTTCAATTCTTGCATGGTTTAGGGTTTGTTAACATGGACTTTTTTAAGATAGCCCCGTAAGAAATAGTCGGTACTAGTCAAGTCTGGGGAACGTAGTGCCCATTTGACATTATACTGTACTATATTGTGTTACTAAATTTTAATGCCGTATCCTAGGGGTTCTAATGAATATATATATATATATATATATATATATATATATATATATATATATATATATATATATATATAACTACTTCATTTACTCACACAAATTTAATATACGAAAGTATAGATTTATGCGTAAACTTAAAGTATTTACTTCAAAAGTGCTCAATACGTAGGTAGAGCTAGTTAGTAATTTATAAAATATATATGGCGATTAAGCTACACTGAATATTCTGCGTTTCATCCACTGTAGGATTCGTCAGGCTTATGCGCGAATTTTGTGGTTGCTTCTTGTTTTTATATATGTTGAGGATTTCTAATTAGCCAATCAGCTTTCTAGTATCCACCGCGCCACCTCCTATCGGCCAATGGGCATGCATTTTATCGAACAAAGGATCTGTTTTAGAACTAGGTTAGTGGTTTAAGGTAGATCTTTTCCCTCCTTTTTTATATATATGAATATACCTATGTGTTTTTTTTGTTGTTTTTTTTATATATATATGAATATACCTATGTGTACACACACATGCACACACACACACACACACATATATATATATATATATATATACATATATGTGTGATCGTTTATGTATATTCATGTTTATTTAATTTATTTATTTATTTGTTTTCTATTGTTATTGTTAGTTTTAAAGCTATTTTGTATCGCTATCCTAGAGTAAGTTTTATTTTGTGAACACAGTTGTTTGCTATTTCTCGTCTACAGTTTAATAGATTTTGAGATTCTTTAAAGTACAGGATAGCAAATTTTTCATGGAGGCATAATTTACATGGGTCGTCTAAATGTCTGCACGTGGTAGCTTGTCTCATTATTTTCCATTCGACTACCGGCGAATGTCCGCTTTCTTTGAGTTCCCAGTATTTATTCGCTAGTGTTGTTTTTATACGGTGTTTTTTTTTTATTTTTGAAGGTACTTTTGTGGTCGCAGTATCGGGTTTTAAAATCTAAGGAAGTCATGCCTATGTAATATTTCTTGTTATTCGGGTTTTCTTTCGCAAATATTGTTGCTTGATAAACTACACTTTTTGTTAGACATTTATTTTGGACTGGGGAAGGTTTTTTAATATAGATCCACAGAATATTGTGATACGTGTTTCAGTGTGAACAGGTATGATATAATAAATTATGGGGTTTATCAATTTTATTTTTATTTTCATCATATTTTGCGTTGGTTTTGATACCCCCTAATTCGAAGCTATCTCTTTACGACCCTTCCTTTTCATAGCCTATCATACTTTCAAAAATCAGAGTCCATTTTCTGTAGGCTGTTCTTGAACCCAGTCAACGACGGCTACTTTTGCTAGTATATATATATATATATATATATATATATATATATATATATATAGTAAGTTATAAAATATATATGGCGCTTAAGCTACACAGAATATTCCGCGTTTCATCCACGCTAGGATTCATCAGACTGCGAGAATTTTGTGGTTGTCTTGCGTTTTCATATTCGCACCTTCTATTGAGTTTTTAGTTAGCCAATCAGCTTTCTAGTTTCCACCGCACTATTCTTAATCAGCCAATGAGCAGGTACTTACAGGAAAAAGGCCCAGTTGATCTCCGGTTGACCCGTTCCTTTGTGTATGCTATTTTGTGCGGCGAGCATAGATAGTTTTCTCACCTAATTTAAATCTAGGTTAGTTTTTTTGCTAGTTATATATATATATATATATATATATATATATATATATATATATATATATATATATATATATATATAGGTGTGTGTGTGTGTGTGATAGTTTATGTATATGTATGTTCACTTATTTATTTGCTTTTTATTTGTTTATTTTCTATTGTTATTGTTGGTTTAAAATTATTTTGTATCTCTATCCTAGAGTAAATTTTATCCTGTGAACACAGTTGTTCGCTATTTCTCTACTATAGTTTAATAGATTTTTTTTTAAAGTATACGATAGCAAATTTTTTATAAATGGCATTATCTACATGGATTGTCTAGGTCTCTACATGTGTTTGCTTTTCTTACTATTTTCCATTCGACTACCGGCGAACGTCCGCTTTCCTTGAGTTCCCAATATTTGTTTGCTAGAGATTTTTTCATTCGGTGTTTTTTTTTTATTATTGAATGTAATTTTGTGGTCATAATATCGAGTTTTGAAATCGTAGGAAGTCATACCTACGTAATATTTCTTGTTATTCGAGGATTCTTTCGCAGATATTGATGCCTGATAAACTATGCTTTTAGTAAGACATTTATTTTGAAGTGGGCAAAGTGTGCGGTATCTAAAGTTGCATTTATCTTGTTCGATATTAGTATTTTTATTTTTATTTCTAGTATGGTTGTTGTTGTCCGGGGTTGGTTTATTATTATTATTATTATTATTATTATTATTATTATTATTATTATTATTATTATTATTATTTCAACTAGTTACATATGTGTCCTTTGTGTTAGTTTTATTTTTGTCCACTTTTTTTATTGTTTATTTTGTTGTTGTTTTCATTGCTTTTATTTAATATTTTGTTATTACGTGCTTTAATTATCATATGTAAATTTTCGCAGCAGCTGTAGGAAAACTTTAGGTTATATTTATTGAAAATTTTTGGTAAGGGATTGGTCGCGGGGAAGTGCTTTTCGATAAGATCTAGAAATTTCTTGCCAAGTTTTTTTTTTTAACATTTGATTTTATTGGGCCCAAAACAATACAGGTCATAATATATATATATATATATATATATATATATATATATATATATATATATATATATATATATATATATATATATATATTAGAACCCCAGGATACAGTAACCCTAGGATAGGTTTTTTTCAGGTTACGATGTGGAATACAGTGTTTTTCTGGCCCCTGGTTACGGTATTTACCACGCCGTACAGCGGTATTTATTATGTTATTTGATCATATACATGTGTATTATATACTGTACTGTATTTTGTTACTAATTTTTAATGCCGTATACCGAGGTTATATATATGTATATATATATATGTATATATATATATGTATATATATATTAATATACATGTATATATAATATATATATATATATATATATATATATATATATATATATATATATATATATATATATACTAGCATTTCAGCCCGGCGTTGCCCGGGTGTTTGGAGGTGTATGTTGAAAAAAAAAAAACACAGTACATTTTTAAAACTTTGGCCCCTGTTATGACCTCTTAACATTTATTGTTTTGGGCCCAAATCAAATTATTAAGTTAGATCCATGTCCAAGGAACCTATATCTAAAATTTCAAGTGTTTCGACCTAAAAATTGGCGGAGGAGCTTGGTAGAGTTCTGAAAGGTCAAAGGGAAATGTACACACACGCACACACACACACGCAGACACGTTCACTTTTATATACATAATAGACTAGTATTTAATCCCGGCGTTGCTCGGGTGTTTTGATGTGTGTGTTGAGCAAAAAAAAAAAGGTGGTAGTAGGAAGGCAGGCTCGAACCCGGACTGTTAAGGAGAAAAAGAACGGGGGGAAAACCCTGATGTCTTTGCGGTTACGACCACAGCCAAATCTGAAGTGACTTATGTTTAAATTAAGGCTTGACAATCAAAATGAGAGGATAACTTTAAAAAATATCGGCGAAAAAGGCGACTTTCCCTGTAGAAAAGTGCCTAGTTTAAGGTGAAGATATTAATGTTTTTAGCCAATTTTTCGATATTTGTCGTCTGAAAGGCCGAACTTTAAAACGATACTGACCTCGATAAAATCTGTCGCCTCTATCGAAAGTTTTAGGCAGACATGAAAACATACATACATATATTTATATATTGGTAGCTAAAAATCTTTAGACTGAAAATTTACAGAGTTATTGCGTAGGGAAATGTACACACACAGAGACACTGACGCGTTCACTTTTATATATATATATATATATATATGTGTGTGTGTGTGTGTGTGTGTGTGTGTGTGTGTGTGCATATATATTTCTGTAGTATCTTTTTAATAAAGATCATGTCATGATTTATTGCTCTCCAATAAATTCTATGCAAGAAAAAAAATGTCAAGGATGCAACACCGCAAAAGACAGATGTAGAAAATTATTAAAAAAAAAAAAATCTAAACTGGTTCCAGTCTGGCTTTTATACCATTTGTAGTTCTCGCAATAGAAATGTTTTAGAAATTGACATGAAATAACAGCCAGTTGACAGTGATCTCAAATACTGAACGAATAAAAAAAAAAAATGAAATAATAAAAACGCGACTAAACAAAAAGAAAAGAAAAAGAAAAGAAAACAGGGGGAAAAATAAATTTAAAAAAATAAGTGCCTGATAAAAAATGTCCAACCATAGATTTAAAAAAAGTACAATTGTATCACAAGGAGTCATTTTTTAAAAATAGCTTATAAAAATAGGGTGTAATAAATAACACTCCTATATACTGGTCTTAAATTACAAAGTAAAATTAATACATCACCCACCAAACTCTTCGTACTTCACACCAACAGATTATTATGTCTTGTAGTCTACAAAATTATTTTAACGTATTAAGATTTATTTCAAAAGAAAATGTAGACTGTTTTCTTCTTCAGTCCAAAATAATTTTGATACTTATGCGGAATACGGACCGTGCTGAAATACTAACGTTATTATTTTGTGTTTATTATGCCTTTATAATAATAGCGTTATGATTTTGCTTATTATTGGTAACTATTCTGTACTTTCACCTAACAATTTAATAAACATAAATATTGTATTTAAGTTGAAAATCTTATCTAAGAAATATTCTCTACATAAGTACAATATAAAAATGCCATTGTAACATTTGCTTCGGAGCAAAGTGTAATATCTGTTCTGCTACTAAAATTCACTTGTTTCGGTTCTTGGACAGAAGCAATATAATTTCTGCCTGATCATGAGTGCTTCTTTCGCCACATTTAAAACCTACATTGTGTTTAACTCTGTCCTCATGCGGAGGCAAGCAAATAAGAAGACCTTAAAATGTAATAGAAAAAACGTACATAGTTTATTAAATAAATCGTGTATTGCGTTATAAATTGTTTGTTCTATCGAATCTAAAAACAAAAACGAACAGAAAAAAACATACACCAATCGGATATTACATCATATGAATTAAGTAAATCACGTATTGTGTTTTAAATTGTTTTATTGAATATAAAAAATACACGAACAGGAAATTGCGTCATCTGGACGTGTTTTATTGGCAATTGAGAATTTTAGGTTAAAAAGGCAAATTTGTTTTTCATTTTTGAAAGAATTTCAAAGGGAGACAATTCAAAGCATTGTTAAAGTTTCGCCTAAGGTAAGAGCCAACTAAACACAAAATAAACAATAACACATAATAAAAGATTCCGTGAAATTTACTGAATTAAAAAGAAAATTAAGCTATAATAGTATTTCGAAATAAATTACGAGACGTTTTTTCTTGTGAAAATGTAGGAGTTTAAAATAATAAAAACCCTTTTGAAAATGTATAATCTTTCTTAAACGAACTTCTTAATAAACAGCATCTCTTTAAAAAAAACATAAAGGTGGTCATTATAAGAAAACGTATTATTCCCCCCCCAGAAGAAAGAAAACCCTCGAATTTTAACAAAATTAAACTTTCGTAGTAAATCAACACAAATATTAAAAGTTATAAACTTTAAGAATTGAATAGTATTGTCTTGGAATTCTTCTAAAAAGAAAACAATAAAAACGCTCTTCAAACGTAAGCTGTGCAAGTACTGCTTTATCTTTAGAAGCTTTTTTTTTGAAAATGACTGCTTTTTAACCAATTGTACACAAACAGCAGAAACGATGAAACAGAAAATATTGACAGATAATATATCTACCTGCAATGGAACTGATCGAACCCCGTTTTTTAGTGTCCAGTTCACTGGATGCGTCGATCATCTCCCGACTGGCTTTCTCGGCGGATAGCTCAACAATGCCGATTCCTTCCTCATCATCGCTTGCGGATAGGCACGAAACATCACTTGGCCGACGCCGGTCGGTAATAGAACTGCGTTTTGAACCCAAGCGTTGGCGACTACCTGTTCGTCCTGCAATAAAGTAGAAGAACAAAAGAAGTATATAATCTACCATTCTGATATATATATATATATATATATATATATATATATATATATATATATGTGTGTGTGTGTGTGTGTGTGTGTGTGTGGCATTTAGAATGTAGATTTTTGGTCATTTATTTGTATATTTTGTAAAGTTATAGTTAACGTACATTGCGCTTCATAAATAAAAAAGATTGGTATGCATTAAGGTTGTAATATAATTGAATAAAAATATATTTCCCCATAAACATTCTAAACATAAACATTATATATATATATATATATATATATATATATATATATATATATATATATGAATATATTTCCCCATAAATATTATATATATATTCGTATGCATACATACATACACTCACACACAGACACACACACACACACACACACACACATATATATACATATATATACAAGCATATTTATATATGACAAATAAACCTGAATAAATCAAAATATTTATCAATACATCAAATTTAAACAAAGAAAATTGTACAAGTCAGAAATCCTTAATGCATGAATTTTCAGAGTATAACTGTTAAAAAATACAATGTATAAATAAATTTGAAGATAAAAAAAAAATATACGTAAAAATATATATATAAAAAAACCGTTAAAACAAAGAATAGGAAGTATTTTTTAACAAGCAATTAGTCAATCAATGGATTCCTGAAAAAAGTAAAATCAAAAGATTCCAATGTGAACACAAGAACTTTGTTATAAATTTGCAAAAGATCCAATTAATTAGTGGCAAAGTGCGAAAATTCAATAGGTACAATAAAATAGAATTCCAGAATTGTCCGAATCAATGGATAAATGGCGTAATCCAAAATTCAGTTCCGTCCAAAATGTCAATCGAATATCTTGCAAATAACCAGCATGAATAACTTTCGTAAGGATATAATTTATAAATTAAACGATGATATTACTAGCCATTTTTAATGAAACAGTCCGCTTCCAAGTAGGTTAGCAAACATACTAAAAATATAAAAAGATAGAAATAGCTAAAGTGTAATATATATATATATATATATATATATATATATATATATATATATATATATAAGAATGGATGGTCACATTCAATGCTGCCAAGACTAAACTGGTTTCCTTCAATAATTACAAGAAACCTTCTCTGCCACCAAAAGCAATGGCCAGTGACTCCCTGTCTGAGAGTACATCTTTCAAACTGCTTGGCATAAAGTTCACAGGAAACAGGAGTTGGAACAATTATATTGAAAACATTGCCAGGGCCGCTGCGAAAAATGTAGGCTCTCTCTACCGTGCTAGAAAACTACTGACACCTGAAAGTATCCTGTACCTCTATAAGGCCACCGTTCGCCCATGTATGGAGTATTGTTGTCATATTTGGGCTGGTGCATCTGCTACTAGTCTCTCGCTCCTAAACAAGGTTCAAAAAAGAGTCGCGAATCTGATAGGCCCTGAACTGGCATCTAAGCTTCAGCCTCTGTCCCATCGACGAAACGTTGCATCCCTCTGCCTGTTCTACAAGTATTTTAATGGTGAATGCTCTGACGAACTGCAGACACTTGTGCCCCACGACGTAGACACCCTCGACAAACCCGACCGGCAGCTAAATCCCACCCCCACACAGTAGAGATCCCTAGATGTAAAAGATCTTTCTACTCCAGTAGTTTCTTCCCCAGAACCGCTAGACTCTGGAATTCCATTTCAAGTTCCTGCTTCCCCAACTGTACTGGCATGCAAAAGTTCAAGTGCAACGTGAACCGACATCTTGCTGCCCAAATCCCAACATAGTGCCCCAGTAGTTGCTGCCCCTGATAGTAGCCCCCTACACCAAAGTGGCAATGCGCCTTGTTTGGGGTGAAAATGTAAATATATATATATATATATATATATATATATATATATCACTACTGAAAATGGGTGAACATTTGGGAGTTCCAGTTGTCTGTCTGTGTTTTCCGCGATGTCGACATTGTTTCCAGTCGTCCTGGATTTCTATTTGCAACTAGATTACAGCAATGCCGAGTTAGGAGAGGTTTGGTTATGGATAGCGTATCCCTTGTTTCACAATAACCCGCGCAGTTTTCTTTACAGGGGTATCCATTGTCTCTCACGACTGAGCGGAGGCATCTCTCCCTGTCCCTATATATATATATATATATATATATATATATATATATATATATATATATATATATATATATATATATATATATTATTTGTGGGTAAACAGCTAAATATGTTCGCTACAAACAACCATCTGTTTCAGTCAATGAGACTTCGTCAGTCGACCCTGAACCCATCGACGCCACAAAGAAAAAGCCGTAACTGTTTACCCTCAAATAAAAAATATTTTGTTCTTGATATTGAGCACTATCTAACAACCTCGTTGTATTCATTAGTCTCGTCCGGGCGTCTTTGCTTGCTTGCTTGGATCCTGCCTTCGATTCCATATTTAAAAAAAAGAAAAGAAAAAAGAATAGAAAACGGGTTGACAGATAACAGCCAGACCAGTATCTTATAATCATTAGATGACTCTCGCTGTCTTGACATTTACGACCAGCTGTAATTGTAATTCGCTGCGTTCATGGATCCTGAAAGCATAAAACACTAGTGTCCGTAGGTATTAAAAACAAATTATTATCATAATTATATAAGCTCCTTTTAGTAACTCGATTTTTACTGTTGAGCACTCTTATTGTCACTTAAGCTTACCTTCGCAGATCATGATGTTATAATTATAAGATCACTCTCGCCGTCTTGACATTTATGCTTTATACGCATGTTAAGTTAAACTCTATCTCTCGCGCTTAACGCTGGCCGCACGGGTTGTTACTTGTTAATGAAGTTGGAGATGGCATCGTGACCGGGTTAGAATCTCCCGAACCCCCTGCACTGATGATTCCCGAAATGATGAAGAACTAGTGTCTGAAGGTATAAGCAAATAATTATAGTAAACAATTATGTCAGCCACATAAAGAACTCTATTCTTATTGTTGAGGTTAAAAGTAAGTCACTTAATGAAACACTAGTGTCTGTAAGTATAAAAAATAATTGTATGTGTGTGTGTGCGCGTGCGCGTGTGTGCCTATGGATATGACTCAGAAGCTAAGAATGAGGGTGGAGAGTTGTATGTTTTGGTTTCGATTCTAGCTGATGGCACCCAAATCACACACACACACACACTCACACACACACACACACACACACACACACACACACACACACACACGCACACATATATATATTATGGCAGGAGAGTTTAGTTTCCTAGAAGTACATCCAATGAAACAACATGTGTCTACCAAAAAGTGCTCAATGAGTAAACAGAGCAGGTATATTAAATTTATTTATACAAGCATTGATGGCTACATATGTGCATACATGTTTCTGTAATCACTCGTGCTGGGGAGATTACGTCTTCAGGCCTAGAATTTTCGAGGGTAACTCTTGACCTGAAGACGTAATCTCCCCAGCAACAGGTGATTACAGAAAAATGTATGCACATATGTAGCCATCAATGTTTATATAAATAAATTTAATATATATATATATATATATATATATATATATATATATATATATATATATATATAACACTTATCAAGGCCCAGAGGCCACTCGAGGATAAAGGGTTAAAAGGTGTACAGTAGTCAATTGGACAATATAGTAATCGTTAGTAATGGAAATTCGGTAAATTTGTTGAACGGCTCATCAAGAACTTGTTTACGTTGGACTTGAAGCACGCCCATATTATAGTCAGCTGGAAAGCAGGCAAAAGGAAGAGAGTTCCTACAGGCGTGCAGTTCTAAGAAAGAAACTTTGTTCATGGAATCTACGTTAAGGTTTAGGCACAGATAAAGAGTGGTGGACATTATTGATAGTGTTTTCAGCGAGACTTGTGTTTCTTCTGAAAGTTTGGCGAGGAGGGAACATAGATTAAAGCTCAGACGAGCACTCGCCATAAAAATAACCATAAAGTAGAGACAGACTTGCAACATCTCTTTTGTGATAAAGAGTTTGCAGGGAATAGAAAAGGGCATCGCCTACTAGACTACGAAAACTATTTTGAACTCTATCAAGGCAGCATAATTCTTTTCTAGAAGTTCCTGCCCAGATGATGCAAGAGTACTCGATCCTTGGACGTATCTGGCTCTCATATAGGTAGGGAATTTCATTAGCAATGAGATATCAACTGGATCGATAAAAGGATCCCACAATTTTTCCAGCGACCTTGACAACAGATTTTATGTATGCGTTCCATTTCAGATCAGGAGTAAAGGTCAAGTCCAGAAGCTTGTCAAAACATGAAGCCTCCTCAAGTCATTCATTTCAATTGATGCCAGATAGGAATCAGAGCTTTGATGATGTAAAGATAGAAGCTTGGTTTTAGTTGCATTAAATGTAAGCAGGACCTCTTTTCCTATTGTACCACGTGCTCAAGATCAACCAAGAGAGGATCAGAGAGAACTTGGTCGTTTACGGTCTTTAATGTGCTACCATAGATGGTAGTATCATCAGCAAAAATGTCTACGAATGATGTAAGAATGTGATTTGGAAGAACATTAATGCAGATCAGGAAGAGAGCTGGGCCCAAGATGGACCCCTGAGGGACTCTATCATTAATACAGTGACCTTCTAATTTATGCCCATTAAGACTACTCTTATGAACTTAACAGAAAGAAATTATTTAATAATTGAGAAGACATTTTCAGCAACACCGTAGCTGGAGATCTTGTTAAGTAAACCTTTATGCCACAACATATCAAAGGCCTTTGATATGTCAAGAGCAATTGCTAGAAAGGAAGCCTCAGTCGAGAGATTAGCTAATCCTATGCGATATAACTGTAAGCACATCTGCTGTAGATCTAGCAGAACGGAAACCATATTGCCTGTCACTAAGAACACACACACACACACACACACACACACACACACACACACACATATATAATGGTTTTGATAGTACTACTATATATTTACTTCAATATAATAATCGATAAAGAATTGTCTGTATTATAATTAATACGTATTCTGCCTGATTAAAATATCATATTTAAGCGTATCTTACGATCGTGTAAAGCCGGGTGGCCTGCTAATATATATATATATATATATATATATATATATATGCGTGTATATATATATATATAAGCAGATATGAATATATATATATGAATATTGTTTTCTATATAATATTGAACAAAATTATATAAACGCAGGAAATATTATCAGAATTTATACTCTTTGTATGTACACTGTAATTGAATTAATTATCTGCTTACCTCAATATATATATATATATATATATATATATATATATATATATATATATATATATATAACATAATACTCTTTTCTTTCTTGTGATAATTTTTCGTAGGTAAGCAGTTGAATACCAAGCTACATAGTCAAGGTTTTATTTGTGACTAAAATCAAACTCTTTGACCGGCTTTAATTATCACTTGCTACATTGATGATTGCGTACGTATAGGTAAAATAATATATATATATATGTGTGTGTGTGTGTGTGTGTGTGTGTGTGTATGTGGGAGAGAGAGAGAGAGAGAGATAACGCACAATAATCCAACGCGTCGCTCAATTGAGTAGAGAACTTTATCAAAAAATCAAAAATCAAGTTGAAAAGTGTCGAAAATTGCCACTTATTCAACTTTATCATTGATAAAACCCTTGCGACACGTTGGCGAAATATTAAGATGAATTCTTGACTTTTAGATATTTTTTTTTTACATGGGGGTCATCACTTATCAAGGCCTGAAGGCCACTCAGGGATAAGGGTTATTGCGTGTACAGTAATCAATGAGATACTATTGTAGTAATCATTAGTATTGGGGGTTTTGATAGAGTGTCTTACTTAAGGGGGCGGTTCCACTGGCGTGCAGTTCTAAGAAAGAAGCTTTTCTCATGGAAGCTACGTTTGGATTTAGGCACAGATAAAGAGTATGGAAATGTATTGACAGTAGTTTCAGCAAGACGGGTATTTCTCGTGAAAGATTGGCGATGGGGGACGAGTGATTGGAGCTCAGACGAGCACCTGCCATGGAAGTAACGATAAAACAAAGACAGGCTCGCAACGTCTCTTCTGTGGGAGAGAGGCTGCAGGGGAGAGAAAAGGGCACCCCCCACTAAACGGGCTATTTTGTACTCTGTCAAGGCAGGATAGGCTGTTTTTAGTAGCTCCTGCCCAGATATGGCAGCAGTACTCCATCCTTGGCTTTTATACAGATAGAGAATTGCATCAGACGTGAGATATTAGTAGTGAGATATTAGTGCAAGATGATCTTATCTCGGCTCTACAGCCTTTTTTACGCAGAAATGTCGCTATGATCTCTCTACCATATCATAATATTAATAGTAAGTGGTTAATTGAGCTCCAATTCATGGCCCAGCAAAATATTTAGTGAGTAATCGCTGATGATAGTCTGTGTGACATCTTTGACGTAGTACAAATAATAAAGAGAACGATGGAAAGTACGCTACTCATATCACCAGGAATACCCAAACAGAATACAGCATCATCATATTGACACACCGGTTCCCGTCAGATTACCGAAGTTAAGCAACGTTGAACCTGGTCATTACTAAAATGGGAACCAATTTGGGAATTCCAGGTGCCGTATGTAAGAGGACGTCAACATCTCTCTGCAAAAGTTGAATAAGCCTAACTTCGTCATCTTCCCTAACGGGAATATACATGCAACTGGGGACCGCTTGTGAATTTATAATCCCATGAAACTTCCCCCTCCGGAGGAAGCCGGTTAAACCCGAATGGGGTTAGTGCCGTTTCACACACACAAACGGAAGTCCAGAAGTTCGTTGTCCTGTAAACGCCTTTCGTCCGTCGAAACGAAGGTGACCATCTGATAATCTTATAAATGATGGATGACTCGCGCTGGGTGTTTGTTTAAAAGGAAGCTGGTTTTCGCAGCACTAGCCTCACTCTCTCGTCCCAACCAGCCTGAACCAGCGGTCAGACAGGGTCGAGACAGCTTGAGATGAGATGGAGGAGCTGCCGGAAATGTCGACGTTCTTTTACATCCAACGATTTATATTTCTACATAGTCACTCATTTGGTATTGTCCAGGCTCAACGTTGCTTAACTTCGGTGACCTAACGATAAATGGTATGTCAATATGATTATGTCGTATTGTTCACATAGTAGAGGCTACTCGATTTACCTAATTTATACACATACCCTAGAGAGCTACACCACAGGGTTGAGAACATAATTTCGCCACTTATCACCTGGGAGAGATTTGTTTTTATTTGCCAGGAGCGATACGCCAGTTTTAAGTCTCATTTGTTCGGCTCATCTTTTTAGTGATCATCTTGATCTCTCGTCAATGAAATCTTGGTGTGATTTCTTTACAAAGAAAGAAACAAAAACATGTCTAAACCACGTTAATCTCTTTTTACAAATAACAGTTGTTAATGTTAGGTTTCCTGTTGATATAAATATTTCATGTCCATCTCGCAAACTTAGTACAAGGAGTTTTTTTCTTTGCAGTTAAAATCATAATGCTTTAGTACTGTACGTACGTAGATTCGGAAATTACCTTTCTTCTTTGAAATCAGCACCATCTTATTTGCATATGAGTAATGAGACTTCACGTTACTTCGCAAGATTCGTCAGCATATAGTCAAGCTCGGTCAACATTTTCTTTTTGGCCCGTAATCTCATTCTACATTCTACACAAACCCATCCAGAAATTTGAGTAAAGTCCTTTTTACTTTCCTATTACTTGTATTAAATGTGGACAAGGCATTTTATCAAAGAATATAATTAAGAAATACTTTAGATTTTTACTCAGTTATGGCTGACGGAACGAGAACATGGATTAAATAAAGTTCGCTAACACACACTTGAAGACGGTCGGAGGCTATACCAGTCGAAACGTTGTGAGAATAACATTTAAAATGAGAATAGTAGTTCGATTATTCCAAATAATAAAGAAGCCACCGTCTATAATATGAACCTTACCTGTCTGTTTAAATGTATGTATATATGTATGTATGTATATATGCATATATGTATGTCTGCCTAAAACTTTCGACAGACGCGATGGATTTTCATAATATCGGTATCGTTTTGAAGCACGACGCCTCGGACAAAAAAATATCGAAAAATTGGATAAACACATTAATTCCTTAATCCTCAGCTGGGCACTTTTCAATAAAAAAGGGTCGCTTTTTTTCGCCGATATTTTCGAAAGTGATCCCTTCTTTTCGATTGACTAGCCAATTCTGGTTTGGCGATGGACGCAACGGCAAAGACGTCACGTTTTTTTCACGTTCTTTTCCTCCTTCGCCTGCCTGTCTACTACCACTTTTTTTACACCCCCCAGGCAACGCCGGGAACCCAGACTAGTATAAACTGAAGGAAAGTCGTAATCCTGCGTTTTTTTTTGTTTTTTTTTTAGCCATAACCAGACCATACACGCTACACAATTTTATTCAAAAATTTGAGTCACTTCCGAATTCTTATTATTTTTAAGGAAAGCATTGTATCACAAGTGTCCTATTTATTTAATTTCAAAAACATTGACCTGCATTTCATTCTTTGTGAGTATAATCCATTCATAGACATCAATACGAACTACTAATTCACTTTGAAGTTGAACACTTCAGAGACGTCGATATTTGCTTCTTACTCCATATACTTCCTTGTAGGCGTTCAAAATCAAAAACAGCCATTCCCATTCTTTTCTTACTATTCTAAACTATTGGACAAGATCCAACATCTGTTCCGTCGTCGCAATATTGCCTTTGTGCCTGTTTTGCAAGTACATAAATGGTATCTGCTCTGATGAACTCACGCCCCCTCGACGTGAACACTCCCGAGTAACTCAACAGCAACAGAATCTCATCCCTTCACTGTTGACGCCCCTAGATGCTTGAAAGCTTTCTAATAGTTTCTGCCATCGAACTGCACGACTCTGGAATCTGGTCCCTAGTTCCCTGACTGTGCTCTCATGTAGAAGTTTAAATGTAATGTGAACAGACATCTTGCTACTAAACTCCAATTTATGCACCCCCTTGCCAAACTTTCACAAAAACACTCGACTAGCTACGACTACTATCAACATTTTCCCTCACTCTCTATCTGTATCTAAATCTAAACGCAGAGTCCACGCACAGAGCTTCTTTTCTAGAACCGCCCGCTTGTGGAACACTGTTCCATTGGACTGCTTCCCAGCGGACTAGAAGCCGTCAAGTCCAATGTAAACATCTTCTTGTTGAACCGTCTCCATAAATAATCAAATTGTACCGAGCTTACACCATTAATGATTACTACATTGCAACCTAACATTTATTAACACTTATGCTCCAGTAGCCTTTGGGTCTTGATTAATGATGACTTCCTTAAAAAAAACAACTCCCCACCATCCCCTGTAAAATATGAGCCACAACAGTAGTTTTTAATGTCCAGGTGGTAATACGCTTGTTTGGAGAGTAAATATGAAATAAATACATCAATAAATATGAGATGAGAATTCTTGAAATACTAAACAAAGACACACAAAGCACACAAAGCAAAACAAAAAGACTGCTAATTGTATTGCTATCCACACACACACACACACACACACACATATATATATATATATATACTTACTATATATATATATTTATATATACTTACTATATATATATATATATATATATATATATATATATATATATATATATATATATATATATATATATATATATAGCCTTTGAGACTTTATAGGACCGGTCGCCACAGTCGCTTGAAAATTTCTTGGGACCACTAAAAGTCGTAAATCACTCGCCCGCAAGTCGATAAAATTTCTCTAAATAAAGAAACAGGAACAACTCATTTATTTTACGACCCTCAAATATGTGATGACTTAGAATGGTCTGTGTCTCATCATTTGTGAATTCTTTCATCTCTAGCTGCGAGACCGTTGGAATATCGTATTTGAAAAAGAGTGGTCACGCTAAAGGTCAACAAGAGGTCAAATTTACACATTCGGCGTGTAGTCAAAATGTCGCCTTCATTTAGCTCTCTAATTTTGAAATTCATTTGAAAAATAATTTTTCGACGCTACAACTACATACACTTCATGCTTACAAAAGTAAAGACGAACATTTGAAAGAGGAAAAAAAAACACGCTTCGTTCCGTCAAGCATCCGAAGAAATGATTCTTATTTCTATGGAACAATAATATCAATGATACTATATAAAGAAACAGGTGTTGTATTTTAACGTTTTGTTGAATATTTACTGAAATGTTTGTAGTAATAAAATAGTTGATTTACAAGAGTTAAACAAATATTTTCTTGTTAGATTATACACACAGTAATTTCTTGAATTGTTGTAAAATTATTTACTGAAAGAAAGACATAAAGTCGAACGAATAAAAATATTTTGGGGTGAGTAAATTTTCCCTCACACTCGATCGGCGGTCGAATGATTTTTTTTTCAAATCTCAAAGGCTGTTTATATATATATATATATAGCTCATGTTCACTCCTTACAAAGCATATC
Source organism: Euprymna scolopes (assembly GCF_053919585.1). Classification (NCBI taxonomy): domain Eukaryota; kingdom Metazoa; phylum Mollusca; class Cephalopoda; order Sepiida; family Sepiolidae; genus Euprymna; species Euprymna scolopes. The sequence continues at coordinate 65,171,556 of NC_136518.1, forward strand.
ACCACTTGGACGTAAGGGGCTACTATTTGGGGCCATGTCTAGGAAAGATTAACAAGATATTGGTTTATGTTACATTTAAACTTCTGCATATCAGTACAGTTAGGGAAGCAGACAGCAGGAAGGGAATTCCAAAGCTGTCCGAGGAAAGAAACTATTATCGTCATTTAGGTACATCAACAGTGAAGGAGTGAGATCTTATTGCTAATCGGGTTTGTCGGGGATCTGTATGTCGAGGGGGTATAAATGCAACGAGTTCACCAGAACACATTCCATTAAAATATTTGTAAAACAGGCACAGTGATGCAACATTGCGGCGATGAGACAGGGGCTGGAGCTTAGTTGATAAAGTGGGACCGATTAGATTGAAAACTCTTTTTTAGGCTATCTAAGAGGGAAGACTAGTGGTAGATGCATCCGTCCAGATTTGCCAACAATACTCCATGCATGGGCGAATGGTGGCCTTGTAAAGGTACAAGATACTCTCAAGCGTGAGTTGTCTTCTAGCTAGATAGAGGGAATCCGCCATTTGCAGCAGCTTTCGCAATGCCATTTCCCCCCTCTCTCTCTCTCTCTCTCTCTCTCTCTCTCTCTCTCTCTCTATATATATATATATATATATATATATATATATATATATATAACTACTTCATTTACTCACATAAAATTTATATACAAAAGTATAGATGTAGGCGTAAACTTTAAGTATTTACTTCAAAAGTGCTCAATACATAGGTAGAGCTAGTTAGTAATTTATAAAATATATATGGCGATTAAGCTACACTGAATGTTCGGCGTTTCATCCACTCTAGGATTCCTCAGGCTTATATATATATATATACGAGCAAACAGTTAATAAAACGTTAAAACACACTTTGAAATGAGTTAAAAACATATTTAATCTGAAAAGGAAACACTAGATAAGTGGATAGTCCTTAATCCACGGAGTTTCGAAGAAATACTTTCCTTCTCAGAGGATAGGAATTATGAGAAGGAAAGTATTTCTTCGAAACTCCTCGGATTAAGGACTATCCACTTATTTAGTCTTTCCTTTTCAGATAAATTTGTTTTTAACTCATTTCAAAGTGTTTTTTAATATGTTTTATTAACTGTTTGCTCGTATTATAAGCTCTATCTCCTATTTGGTTTTATCGATCTTTTACATCTGGCTGAGATAACTTTATGAATATTAATTCTTTAATATTTATAATATACTTTAATCTTACCATCTTGGATAATTTTTGTAAATTTAATTGTAATTTTTATCTTATATATATATATATATATATATATATATATATATATATATATATATATAGTCTGAAGAAGCTTTGAGTAAAAAGATGTAAAAAGAAATAAAAAATGCAGTTTAAATTCTCGGAAAAAAAAGTAAATTTAACCTGTCGCAGACTTCGCACCTACATAATCAGACTTCTAAAAAGTTTATAATTACAAAAGCGAATTCAATTATATAAGAAAGAAGAAGAAGAAGGAGGAGGAGAAGAAGAAGAAGAAGAAGCCTTAACTAAAAATTTTAAATAGAAATATTTAGCACTTGCATAATCCGATTTCTTAAAGTCTTCAATTATAAAACAGAATTTAACTATATAAGGATGAAAAGAGAAGACCTTAAGTAAAATTCATAAATAGAAAACGGGGATCATCGGCTGCTTTCCATGTAGCTGTTCCATAAATTTAAAAACAGGACAACTGTTAAATACATGGTTCTCCAGTGGATAATACCACTTCCCCAATAAGAAAATGTAGAATAATACGGTTACTATTCATACTAGTATATATAAATATATATATATATACATATATATATATATATATATATATATATATATATATATATATATATATATATATATATATATATATAGAGAGAGAGAGAGAGAGAGAGAGAGAGGTAGAGGTTTTCATAATGCATTTATTTTACCAGCAAAACCAAATGCAATGGGCCCAGGCCATGTGACGTAAGCTGTGTTTACTGTACAACTGCTGAAAACGTCACCTGCATAATTAGCGAGTGGTTGTAATTTCATTGGAAGCGAATACACAATTAGAATTGATAAGGGAAAACCCAAGTTTACTCCCCTAGAGTACATTTACTCCTTCTATAAGCCAGAAAATAAGGAATTACACAGTATTATCTAAAATAGTGATGCAAATAAGCCAATTAGCAAACGGAAAAATGTAAGTGAGAAATGAAGTCTTCGAAGAGGGACGAGTTTTTGCATTTGTCCAATTTTTTTTCCACCGTTTCTCGCAAGAAGCTTCGGTTTAAGAAGTGGAAACCCTGAACTTATCAAAGACAAGTGCCAACAAGTGTCGTGCCATCAACATAATGAATATAAATCTAATTGCAAACATTCTAGTTCTTTTGTCACATCGCCAACAAATCTCTAATACGTTTCCCTTGTTCCTTCGCGCAGAGGATTTGTCAGCCTTAGGATGCAGCATGCTGTGCGGGACATGACGGTGGTTCAATGGTTAACGACAGGGATTGACGACCTGGATGTCCGAAGTTCGAATCCAGTTCATTCCACAAAAACTACTTTTACTTCGGATGTTGGCAACCTTCACGTGGTCACTCCTGTAAATACCATATGTTTTTCTTAAAAAATAATTCTGACTAGGAAAATATGAGGGAAACCAATGTCAAGAATGGAATCTTTCAATTCTTACGATATGACGATGAATGAATGCGTTTCGCTCGGTTGTTATATGTCTTGTTTCTAAGTTTTTGTTTTATTTTGCTCCGTATATGAAGGGTCCAGAATATCTTACGATGTATCCTACGCAACTATTTATTTCTGTTATTATTTCATTCTTCTGAAGCATGAACAACAAAAGGAGGCTTTGATGAACTTTGTTCAAGGGTTTATTAGAGAGTATGGACTTAAGAGGGAGAGACTACATAACTAAAATTATTAATTATATATATTCTTCTTTTCATTATTAGGATATTTCTTACAAAGGAGTCAGTAATTATCAAGGCCCGGAGGCCACTTGAGGATAAAGGTAAATGAGTGAACAGTAGTCAATGGGACAACATCGTAGTAATCGTTAGTAGTGGAAATTTGGATTACTTAAAGTGACGGGTTATCAAGAACTTGTTTACGTTGGACTTGAAGACGACCATATTGCAGTCAGCTGGAAAGCAGGTAAACGGAAGAGAGTTCCACAGGCGTGCAGTTCAAAGAAAGAAATTACATCGCAATAATCGTTAGTAGTGGAAATTTAGTAAATTGGATTACTTAGAGACGCCTCATCAAGAACTTGTTTACGTTGGACTTGAAGACAACCATATTTTAGTCAGCTGGAATAAGGGAAACAAAAGACAATTCCACAGGCGTGCAGTTCTAAGAAAAAAACTTTTTTCATGGAATCTACGTTTAGGTTTAGGCACAGATAAAGAGTGGGAAAATTATTGATAGTGTTTTCAGCTGGACGAGTATTTTTCGTGACAGTTTGGCAAGAGGGGATCATAGATTGAAGCTCAGACGAGCACTTGCGATGAAAATAACGATAAAGAAGAAACAGGCTCGCAACGTCTCTTCTGTGGGAAACAGGTTGTAGGGAAGAGGAAAGGGCATCCCCTACTAAGCTACGAAGTCTATTTTGAACTCTGTCAAGGGAGGATAATATGCTACTAGCAGCTTCTTCCCAGATGTCGCAACAGTACTCCATCCTTGGACGTACTTGGCCTTTATATAGGCAGAGAATTGCATCAGCTATGAGATATCTACTTGATTGATAGAAGGACCCCACCATTTTCTAACGAACTTGGCAACATACTTTATATACGTGTTCCATTTCAGATCAGGACAAGTTCAAACCTAAAAGCTTGTCAAAACATTGAGCCACCCTAAGACGAGATTCATTCATTTCAATTGATGCCAGGCGGAGATCAGAGCGTTGATGATAGAACCTCGGTTTTAGATGCATTAAATTTAACCAGCCACCTCTTTCCTCATTGTATCACGTGCTCAAGATCAGAGGAGAGAGAATCAGAGAGAACTTGGTCGTTTACGACCTTTGAAGTGTTGCCATAAATGGTATTGTCGTCAGCATAAATGTCTACAAATGATCTTAGGATGTGATTTGGCAGATCATTAGGGTATATCAGGAAGAGATTTGGACCCCGGATGAACCCTTGAGGGACTCCAGCATTAATACTGTGAGCTTCTGATTTCGGCCAATCAACCACTACTCTTATGAACCTGTCAGATAAAAATTATTTAATAATTGAGAAGACATTTCTAGCTATACCGTAGCTGGAGATTTTGTGAGTAGACATTTATGCTATACCCTATCAAAGGTTTTTGGTATGACAAAAGCAATTGCCTTAGAAAGGAAGCACTGTCGAGAGATTCGCTAATCCTATGAGATATAAATATCAGCACATCTGCTGTAGATCTAGTAGAACGGAAACCATATTGCGTGTCAATGAGGAAATTATATTTGCTGAGGTGCCTGACCACTTCTCTATTTAACACAGATACTAGCAACTTATTCATGAAGCATAGGAGACTCATTGATGTGCATTAAGAGAGAGATAACAGGCCACCTGAAATTTAAAATACGGGGCATACTGACGAGGTTTTCCAGGGTGTTGGAAAACAATTCTCCTTAAGACAACGTTTAAACTGCTTTGTAAGTATGAGAGCTAGTTCTAGTTGAAGCTTTTTCAGAACTATAATTGGAATGACGTCAGGGTCAGTTGCTTTACTGGGATCAAGGTTTTTGATTAGCTTGGCAACATAATGCACAGATATTTTTATGTGGCATAACGTGTGTATTTAGCCACAGGATCAAATATGGGGGCCCTAATCGCACATGGTAGAATTAATTGCTGCAAAGATCATGGCAAAGAATTTGGCTTTGTTTGATGTTGATGAGATTACCTCAGGCACAATGATAATGGTTGCGATAGAGCACACGCTTCCGTTCTGTTTGTTATTTGTCAAAACTGGTGGGAGCCAAATCACAGCCCATTTTGACGGACTGAGCATATATTTCTCTCACGTTTTCATTGCTCTTTTACGGTGGTTACTCGCAGTCCTGAAGGCGGCTTTAGTCTCAGTACATCTATTATATTGGAAGCAATAGAAAATGTGATTTCTGTGCGTAATAGCAGTAGCTCATTCTGAAGAGAACTACGGCTGGCTGTCAGGTTTTTGCTGGCGTCTTTTTGAGGGTATGGAGCGGTCTATACCTACAATTAACTATTCTATCAGGTCTTATACTATAGAGGACGCGTCCGTTTTTAACATGGAACGCAGAGGTAGATCTGATATAAATGTACAGAATGAGATGAGTAATTTGTATATTTATTTTTTTTTTTTTGCGAAATGTTATCCCCATCTTTTAATTGTTGTTTCACGACGTTTCTGACAACTGTTTCTCTGGCCTTTTTCATGTGATTAACCGCGACGGGCGCAGTGGATAGACCTATTGAATCTCTACGATTTCAGGTAAGCATTGTCTGAAAATAGCGGTTTCAATCCTATACAAAGAAGCCCAGAGGATTAGTTGGCAAAAACATGATGAGGCAATAACAACCACGGAAGGCAATAATTATTGAGGATACAGTTAAGAGCACGTCGCGGTTAACCACTTGAAGACGGCCAGAGGATAAGTTGGCCGAAACGTTGTGAAGCAACAACTCTGAAGATGGCGATAACAATCTTCAAATACATTAATAACATTATTTACTTCTTAATTTACTGTTAAGAAATGGACGACGCAACGGACAGAGCCTCGAGCTAACATTTAACTTAGATTATTTCTACATAACTAGACGCGTTTCGCTGGCAATTCTTCCAACGAGACTGCTTAAAAAAACCTTTGTTTCTGTCGCTCTAAAATGTGACGTCATGCCATAACGTGATCGTTCGACCTTTGTTTTGTCTGCAGGGTTTAATCTTTTGATTCTGCCATTGTCACCCATCTTTCGTTCAACCATGAAGATGGTTCTGTTTCACAGATTTGCGTTTCCCTGGCTTGCACTAAAGGCGACCCTTATCAAAATTCACACCAGATAACTTGATCGCTACTTACTGGCATGGGATTCCTATGTAACAGAGCTATGGATTATTTTCTTTCCGAGGAGCATTAGTAAAATAGATTAAGCAAACCCTACGGGAACCGAACAAACAATGTCGAACACACGTTCCGCGCCATTGCAGCAATATACTTTCTAAAAAGGGATACTAATCATACTCCTCGCCTTCCTTCTTCTTCTCCTCCTATTATTATTGTTATTATTATTATTATTATTATTATTATTATTATTATTAGTAGTAGTAGTAGTAGTAGTAGTAGTAGATCTTACGATTTCTACTACGCAAATATTTAGTTCTGTTAGTGTTAGTGTTGATTACTGACTTTTTAGTCTTTTCATTGCGAAATTTTGCAACGTTACTTGCGGACTCTGTTTCATCAAATCTATCCATCACAAAGATGAAATTAAAAAGCACATCCCACTACTACTACTACTACTACTACTACTACTACTACTAGACCGTTCTCTTTAATTCCTGCAATAACGCGGATATGTTTGATGCAAAAATGGTTCGCATGTAGGCAACTCCCAGCGGAAGTGGCTGACATAAAAGAACAGAGGAATTAACGTTTCCCGATGCAGACATTAATGCCAAGAAAGAAAGCCGACTTTTCAAAAGAGCTGAAAACATTCCGATAATAATTTATGGGTCGGGTTCGGCTGAAGGGGCAGAAAGTCGCGCGGGGTGTGTGGTTGACGATGAGAATGAATTCAAGAAAATAGGAAAACAGCAAAAAAAAAAAAAAAAAGAAGAACGATACACAAAATAAAAATACAAAAAATAAAAACATAAAAATAAAAAGACATTAAGAAAGTAAAAAAAGAAAACGAAGATGAAAAAGAAGAAACGAATAATTATAAAAAAAAGAAAGAAAAAAGAAATAGATAAAGAGATTGAGAAAGAAGAAAGACGTAAAGCATTCTTTTATCACCTCCGATAATCAGTAGCCTTTCAATTTTTATTCGTGACAGACCAACAAAAAATCGAATTAAATCTTCATTTGTGACAAACCAATATACATGCGAATTCTAATGCTTTGTGACCTAGAAAGCGCGAATTCAAACTTTATTTGTGACAGACCAAAAATGCGAATTCTATATTTTTTTTAGAGAGACCAGCAAAAATGTAAATTCAAATTACAGTTGTGACAAACTAATAATAAAACAACTTCAAACTTTATTTGCGACAGACTAATAAAAATTCAAATTAAACTTCAGTTGTGAAAGACAAATAAAATGCGAATTAAAACGTTACTTATGACAGACCAATAAAAATTCAAATTCAAACTTAAGTTGTAACAGAGCAATACAAATACAATTTCAAACTTAAGTTGTGACAGACCAATAAAATGCAAATAAAAATTTCGATTGTGACAGACCAAAAAAGTGTGAATTAAAACTTCCGTTGTGACAGACCAATAAAAAACGAATTAAAAAAAATTTTTGTAACAGACCAATAAAATGCAAATTCAAGCTTCAGTTGTGACAGACCAATAAAATGCGAATTAAAACTTTTGTTGTGACAGACCTATAAAAATCCGAAGTCTACCATCATTTGTGAGAGGCGTATAAAAATGCGAATTCAACCTTCATTTGTGACAAACCAACGAAAATGCTATTTAAAATTTAAACGTGACACACCAACGAAAATGAATATTTCAAACTTAAGCGTAATAGACCAATAAAAATACTGTTTCAAACTTAAGCGTGACAGACTGATAAAAAATATCACTTCATACTTGAATCTGAAAGATCAACCGAAAAATATAACCTCATACAAATGCTTCCACGCATAAAAAAAAAAAAATAATTAAGATATGTCCAGTTAAAGTGCGCGTCTAGCGATGAAAATACTGTTTACAATCCGCAGCATGGACGGACCGACAGACCGACGGACAAACAGACAAAACATTTTGCAGAGATGCAAGGACTCATCTAAAAAAAGAAGAACATATTCCAGTGATCGTCAGTGACGGTGAGTACAAACAACAGAATACGAGATGCCGAAAACAAACACAACAAAAACAAGATGGCGTAGAAGATGTTCAGTTGGATAAAGAGCAGTGAGGTTATTGAACGATGGGAGAAGGAGGGTGAAGCCGCCGAGCGAAAAGCGAAACGAGACTCTCGGCATTTTATGTCATGCATATCAAGGGGGGATAACTCTTTGATGCATTGTCTGTAAATTTATTGGATCCATTTAAGCGATTCGTTCTTACTTTTATTATGTAGCACGATCGTCATCATGATGATGATGATCATGATCATCATCATCATGATCATGATCATCATCATCCGTAAAATACTTTACTCTATTTATGTTAGTAACGTGTCGTTAATGCAAAATATTCCGACTTTACATTTTTCAAAATTATTTCAAAATAAAATTATGTCGTCTCGTCGATTTTACTAGTTTTAAAACGAAATACATTGCAAAAAAACACAAAAAAACAGCAATATAAAAAAAAATTATAATAATGGGGGAAGTGAGGGGGTTTCATACCTATAAGTTCTCTAACCCCACCCCATCCCCCCATTACCACATCACTGCCCCCCAAAAGAGTGAAACCGAATAACCAAGTAGTCAAGGTGGAAGGAAAAACTGAGGAGTGAGCACTGACCAGACCTCCGCTGTATAAGTGCGAAGAGAACCAGGACCTTGGGAAGGCTTATTCCTACTCGAATTCCAGTAAAAACCAATGGCCAATACTAACAAGAAATCAATGGCAAGCAGCTGTTGCGATAATGCAGATTTATTTGCAAATGTTATCGAAAGAGGTGGAGAGTACTGGAAAATCTGGGTAGACTTGTTGTCGCTCAGCTTCCGGGGAGCACACCAGGCTGTATTCAATGAAATCTTTGATGACCTTTTGTGAAAGTTCCTTGTGAGCCAATAATAATAATAAAGAAACACTACATAGAATCATGAAAACTGAAACTGTAATATGAACGCATTATTTGGATTATTCGAACTAATATTACGTTTCCAATCTTCCGAACTCGGAAATCTTTCTGTCGAATGCATACGGAATTTCGAACGGAAACTTTTATTCAATTCACGTGGGATAGCGTGCACACGTTCCGTCAGCCACGGCTGGGCAAAAGTCTGAAGTAATCCGCAAGGATCCGTGGCGTATTGAATAAAGTACTTGTTAAAGTCAATTGTAAGTTACAGTTTTCGGAAGTGCGGGTTGAAGGTTCAATTCGCAGTGCGGGCGATGTAATGTTAGGACCCTTTGGACTGTGATCATAGCTTAGTATTTGTTAACTGTGGCAAGCGGGGTCAAGGGTCAGAACATTATTATTATTGTGATTATTATTGTTAATTGATTTGAGCGACGGATGGTCGCTGGATCAGTTATTATGATTAGAAGAATAAACAATTAAATTGGGGAAGAAATGATTGACGTGTGAATCGCAAAAGGAATGTGAAAATAGAAAATAGATGTAAACATTATTTTGGGGTTTTGAATAAACAAATAACTAGTTGTGGACATTAGGTTTGTCTGAGGCACGTAATTAGGTGACATAAGAGAACACATGATGTAGTTAAGATTTTGGAGAGATTCAGAGAGTTGAGGATTGACCACCAGAGCGGGCAGATGTGTAGACAGGAGTGGACAGACAGCTAGGAGCGGGCTGTAAGAATAGAAAATGTAGACAAACTGCATATCCTGTGAAAACCATTTGAGACAACTGTAATAAATTTATATCATAAAAATATAAAGAGTTCTTTTATGGTTTCACAAATAAGAACAGATGTCTCAATTGGATGGTGCTGATCGTTTTATCATCTGGGCAGGAGCTGCTAGAAAGGACTTATCCAGCCTTGATAGAGTTCAAAGTAGACTTCGTAGCCTCGTAGCCTCGTAGGGGATGCCCTTTTCTCTTCCCTGCAACCTCTTTCTCACAGAAGAGATGTAACGAGTCTCTCTTGGCTTTATCGTTATTTTCATGGAAAGTGTTCGTCTGAGCTCCAATCTATGGTCCCCCCTCGCTAAACTTTAACGAGAAACACTCGTCTAGCTGAAAACACTATCAATAATTTACCCAACTCTTTATCTGTGTCCAAACCTAAACGTAGATTCCATGAACGAAGCTTCTTTCTCAGAACTGCACGCCTGTGGAATTCTCTTCCATTTTCCTGTTTCAAGCTGAGTACAATATGGTTATCTTCAAGTCCAACGTAAACAAGTTCTTAACGAGCCGTTCCACTTAAGTTAACAAATTTACCGAATTTCCATTACTAATGATTACTATATTGTCCAATTTCTACTGTACACTTTTTAACCCTTATTCTCGAGTGGCCTCTTGGCCTTGATAAGTGGTGATGCCTATGTATATATATTGTCCAATTGACTATCGTACACTCTTTAATCCTTATCTTCGAGTGGGCCCTGGGTCTTAATAAGTGGTGATGCCTATGTAAAAAAAAAAATTACTTAGGATTGTTACCCAGTTGTGGCTTACAGGCGGTTCCATAGACAGACCTGATGAAGATAACGGTTATTCGAGCAAAACGTTGTGAAGATAACCCTCAAGATGAGAACAGTAGTTCGAATAATACAAATAATATGAATTATCAATCCTCATCTCAAAAATTCAGAAACGTGATAATATGTATGTCGCGTTAAGAGAAAACACTCAAACACTCCAAAATACGAGAAGTTGTTAGAAAATACTACTAATATAAACTAGAAATAGATAACATAGGCAAAAAAAAAAGAAGAAAAGACACCAAATGGTGTTTAATATTGAATCAAATGATATAAAAGAAATATGCGGAAGCTGCGGTAATCCTCCCTTCCCTCTATATTAGTTGAGTTATTAATTTTAAGTCGCCATCGCACCAATCTTCATAAAAATTATTAAACAAAAATCAAACTAAAGAGATTGTGGTATCACACACACACACACACACACACACACACACACACACACACACACACACACACACACACACACACACACACACACACACACACAAAATCATACAGGAAGACCAAAAAAAATAAATAAAAAGGCAAAAATGTTCAGCAGAATTAAATATCGATATCTCAGTTGTAATGCTGTTTGGGTCTAAGTTCTAAAAATCCGACAAGATTAATTTATATCAATTTATATGATGAAGTCGTTGTACGGTTTTTCGAAAGTATCGATGGCTTTGTTGAGGGCGTTTTGAGTGATTTTATCAGATGTGCGGCCGTTTAATAGCGATATTATTAAGTCATTATGTTTCTCGGTGTTGATTTCTCCCTTTTTACTGAAAGCAATATTTTTATATTGATGTTAATGCTGAGGTTATGTGTCTCCTGGGGAGTGTGCGTGTCCATCATTTGGAGAGTTGGTCGTTGCAGTAGTTATCGCTTCGATGTAAAATAATCTTAAAATATGAGCCTCGCTCCATGAGCTGACAAAAATTAAGATGTTTTATTTTACTATTGACCTCCAGTTATCAAGGCCAAGAGTCACTCGAGGATGAGGGTTAATAAGACAGAAATGGTTGCCAGCCAAAAGATGAGGAATGCTATGAGATTATTGTTTTGTTTTTGCATTTTTGGAATCCTTTGAACTGAGACTTAATTTCTGCATTCATTCTTTTTGCGGACTCATAGTTGTTGTTTGTTTCACATTTCGGCCGACTCATCCGCTGGTCTTCTTCAGGTGATTGACCGTGACGATGTAGGAATGATGAGTATTATAACTGTATCCTAGTAATTACTGCCTTTCATAAAAGCCAACCTTGATCGTTCGAGGCCCGTGGCGCAGTGGATAGAGGTGTTGAGTCTCTACAATTCCAGGCGAGCGTTGTCGGACGATAGCGGTTTCAATCCTACCAAAGCAGGCTGGAGGATTAGTTGGGCAAAAGCTAGTAAGATAATAACTATGGGACGCAATAATTACTGGGGGTTAGTTACAAAACTCACCATTCCTATCCCATCGCGGTTAATCACTGGAAGAAGGCCATAGAATGAGTTGGCCGAAACGTGGTGAAACAACAACAAGTATGAAGATGAGGATAACAGTCCCTCAAAATAATGAATGCATAACACTATGGGAGTACTAACATTTATTAATCACATGAACAGTGTTTGTTTGCTTTCTATAGCCGTCTGTGCCAAGAATTTATTAACATCGGGTTTGATAGGGACCAACTGGCAGGGAAACAGTCTTGCGATAATGTTTCCCACATTTTTTTACTTAATGTGAACAAATATATTTATGCACATCCCTCCACTTGGGTTGCTCATTATAAATCTGGTTCATAATTTATAGTAGTCTCTTGTGTCTCACTGGCAATAGGCCGAGTTTGGTGCCAACAAAATTATAAGTGCGAGACGCGTCTCAAAAGTAATGCCTCCTATTATTTTTTATTCCGCACGAATAAATCAGAGGGGATGACATGTTGTATAGTTATGATGACTAAACTTTTGAATTCCTGACCTGAAAGATTCATCTCTCTGCTGCAAATGTTGACCGTGTGAGACTCTAAAAAAGCAGCCCTGTCATAGAAGTGCGTTAACAGTAGAGATGCGTCATTAAATATCTAGCAAAAGTGCATTGATAGTGGTGGTGGCTATGTGGTAAAACAAATTCTGGGGCACAAAAGGCGACTCGCTTTAATGTTACATGCTCGTTCTTGTAGTTCTTCAACGTTTGGAGGTAAACAATAAGAGGCTTTACCTTTGGAACGACCCTTGTATATATATATATATATATATATATATATATATATATATATATATATTACTCACTTCACACCAAACAAGGTATATCCCCACTTGGACATAAGACGCTACAAATTACGCCTGGCCTAAGAAAGATTAACAATATATTGGCTTACGTTACATTGGAACTTCTGCATATCAGTACAATAAGAGAAGCATGTAGCAGGATAAGAAGCTATTCGAGGATAAGGGTCAATTATATATTTCTAACTGATTTTAATCTACAAAAAGATTTTTATATAAAAATGATTGTATTATATTTAAACTAATAATCATTATGTATTGCAACTGGGATTATATGTATGAGGGGTTTATTTAGGTTACGTGTAAGGAACTTATTCCTTACATGTTAAATTGATTTCATATTTAGAGACGGCCATCTTAGCTTTATTGGGGACATTATCGTATTGTTTAATATTCATGTAAACTTAAATTGCTGAGTATTCCCTCATTCGTGACACGATTTAAAATATATATTTAAAAATTTAAGTATATTCAAATAATACATACTTTCCATTATAAGCTAGTTAGGACTACTCCTAGGGAGGACATCTACGAATTAATTCATGTGAACTCACACCCAAAAGCCTCCGATCTTTTTGTATGTGCATCTTGTTGAACTTGGAAATCTTGAAGTCGAACTCGGAAGTCTGGACGCAATTTCGAATGGAAGCGTTTATTTAATTCACGAGGGTAGTATGCTCTCGCTCCGTCAGAAATGATTGGGTAGAAATCCTAACTAATTAGCAATTGTATTTTGGGTGTCGCCCACGCTGAGAATTGAACCTTCAACATTCGGTAGAATGTCACTTTCATAACTGGATTTTTCCAAGTACTCCAACCATTGCGCTACGAGTCCAGCAGGTAAGTACAGACAGGAAGGCAGGAAACAGAGAGGGAATTCCAAAGTCTAGAAGACCAGAGTGAAAATTTATAACTGAATTTTATCAAGTATTACAGTTCTAAATTTTTTAGATGAGGGCTGATTTGATTGGACTGTTGTTCTCATCTTGGGTGTTATTTGTGCAAGGTTTCGGTCGATGTAGCCTTCGCCATTCGTCAGGTATGTTGGTCGCCATCTTAAAAAAGAAAGGAGAAAAGTTTCTGACCCCGTAGATGGTTTCGTATTCTTAGAGTTTTTTTGTTTTTTTTCGTCGTGGTTTTTGTATGCGTGGAAAAAAATTGGTTGACAAAGGTAGGTAACCCTAATAAAATTTGACAGGAGATTATTATCATTTACTAACTAGATTATCCGTTATGCTTTGAGTTCGTCTACAAGGATGCGTGGCGTAGTGGATAAAGCAAACGGAAGACCGCTTGTCATCTAAATATCTCACATTTCGTAATATTAGTCTGCTTCAAATAGAAGTGTTGAGTATTATCCTATTCATTACACAATTTTAAATATATATTCCAAAATTTAATTATATTCAAATGAATACATATTTTCTATAAGCTACTTAGGGCTACTCTTAGGGAGGACACCACAAGTTAATTCGTATTAACTCGTAACCACAACTCTGAAATCTTTCAGTCGAACTCAGGAATCTGCACAGAATTTCGAACTTCGATTGTATTTTGTCTCTATTGAGGATTGCGTGTGTGTGTTTGTGTGTGTGTGTGTGTGTGTATGTATGCATGTATGTATGTATGTATGTATGTATGTATGTCTGTGTGTGTGTATTTGTGTGTTTAACCGGCTTCCTCCGAAAGGGAAAGTTTCATGGGAGTATGAAATTCACAAGCGGTCACCAGTCGTCAGGGAGAAGACGGCGTTAGGTGTTTGCAACGCTTGCAGCGATGTGTCAATGTCATCTTACATATAGCGCTTGGAATTCCCAAATTGGTCACCCATTTTAGTAATAACTAGGCTCAAAGTTGCTTAACTTCGGTGATCTAACGGAAACCGGTGGGTGAACGTGATTATGCCGTATATGTCATTGAGGATTGAACCTTCAACGTTCAGGGGTGCGCCAACTACTACACAACGGGCCTTTGCGGACAATACAGATTAGAACTATAAAATCATCTTCCTAGAAAAAACAACATGGTTCCATTTCCGTTTGATGAAAACCGATTTAATAGTTGGCTAATTGCGTACAAATCCTAAGAAGCGATAAGAGCCTTTCGTCATGTTTGAAAGTGACGCAATGTTCAACGAGCGAGATGGGAGATGCGCCTCTCTACAACTCATGCTCTTTACCGATCCAACATGACAAGAGGACCATTGATAGCACCCTCAAAATGCATCGCTGAATTGCCACAAATAACATGGACGTGCACAGGGTGAATAAAATAAAGTTTCCAGCCACGGTTATAATCTTTGGTGTGGTTTCAAGCGAGGGCCACATCATACCACCCCTCATCTTTGACCTCGGCTTGAAAGTCAACACCAAAGTGTATCTGGATGTGTCTAAAGAGTGTGGTGATCCCCTGGTGCAATCAGTTGGCCGCCGGCAGACATTGGTTGTAGTAGCAGGACTCGGCGTTGGCACACAAGTCCAGAGACCTAGACTTGTCTTCAGAAGGAAGACTACGACTTTGTACCATTCTCTTCAGATCTGAATCCGCTGGACTACTTCGTTATGTCATATGTCGAGAACATTATCGACATGACCTCCCACAACACCAACGCCAGCTTGATCGCTGCCATCCGCCAAGTATTCACCGAGCTCTCACCGGTGTTTGTGAAAAAAGCATGTTTCCTTGATGCTACATTGAATAGATGTCAGCTGTACTACATAATCAAGTTACCTAAGTTGATTTTTTAAAATAAAACTATAAAATAAAGTTGTATTGTTTTCTTTAGAGCGACAAATTTATCGTTCCACCCTGTATTAGTATGTGTACGGCAGGTTAGTACATTTAGAGAATCAGGAAACAGAGAAGGGAATTCCAAAGTCTAACTGTCCAGAGTGCAAATTTATAAATGGATTTTATCAAGTAAATTATTTGTTATGCCATGGGTTCGTCCGCAAGGACCCGTAACGTAGTGGGTAAAGCAAACAGACGACCCCGTGTCATCTAAATATCGTACATTTCGTAGTGTTTGGGCGCTTCAAATAAATTAATTTCAATGGAAATATCAACCGTGTAATTTCCACGCTTTTCTGTTTAATCTAAATAACGACACAAGAATAAAGAAACAATCACTTCACTTGAAAAGAAAAAAAAATGGTATGTTTTTACAATCGATGGTGAACGCAGCAGTGAATCCCTTGAACGAATTTATCAAAGAGCAAATTAGGCGAATTCTAATTCAAATTCGAACGCGGCCCTTCTTTTTCCCGCCAATTTACCAGCAGATCAATAACCAATAACGACATGTTGCATACTGATTTTGGAAACGTACAAAAAAAAAAAAAAAGAGCAAAAGCAAAACTAAGAATTAATATGCGTCCACTATTTCTGCGCGTTTATAGAGGGAAATCCTATTTCAAACTTAAACGTAATCTAATACATAAAGGGTAAACGTCGGTTAGTGTGTACCTATGTATGAATGTATGTATGTAGGTAAGTGTGTTTGTATGTCTGTAAAACTTATAAAAAGCAAATATTTATTTGTATGTCCAGCTAAAGTTCGAAAAATACACAATAAACACCCACAGAGTAATCCAGGATATATATCATGCAAAGTTTTTTATATATAAAAAAAAAAAAAATTATTCATTATTTGGGGGTCAAATGGAATAATCATTTTGACGCACCGATTCCCGTTAGATTCCTGAAGTTAAGTAACGTTTAGCCTGGTTAGAACTAAAATGGGTGACCATTATGGAATTTTATGTGTTGTAGGAGCTCTCCGCTTATCTGTACATTGCTTCCAGTAGTCTAGCACTTCTCCTTGATACTGGACTTAAGCAGTGCCACTTCAGAAGAAGTGTGGTTTGAATTGCGCAACCATTGCCTCATAATTACTAACACAGCTACCCTTCCAGGAGTATCCACTATCGCTTGATACTTTGAGACTGAACGGAGACAGCCATCTAAATGGCCATTTATATCATTTAAAGTTATCAAGAAGTGTATAATTTTTTTTAGTGTTATCATTAGGGCTATGACAAGAGAATATTCTTTTCATTATTTTGACTCTCGAGTATATATCAGTTAATATCTTATCTGTTTTAAGATGGAGTGATGTGGTTTTCGATTGATTAACTGTGTCTGTGTCGGATATATACTTGAGAATGAAACCTAGACTAGAATTTGGAGCGTGTATGTCCAGAGAGAGGAATGGGTTAAGTGAAAAAAAAAAGAAGAGTGTGACAAAACTGAGGAGGGAGAAAGAGAAAGGGATGAAAAGCGACTTTTTTCCTGGGTAATATCGGGTAGCCCTGCTATTCTAATGTAGAAAGCATAATAACATCCTTCCTGTGCCACACAGGGTATAGCATCATAAACAAAAGTTACATTAAATGTTTCGTCGATCTTTTTCGTCATAATTCTCCGCCCCCTACCCCCCCCCAAAACGAGAAAAAATGCGCATTTCATTCTCATTTAAAGTTTAGTTCTACACGTTTAATCCTTGATAGAGTTCAAAACCGGCTTCGTAATCTAGTAGATGATGCTCTTTTCTCTACCCAGCAACCTTTTCCCCACAGAAGAGACATTGCGAGCCTATCTCTGTTCTATCATTATTTTCATAGCAAGTTCTCGACTGAACTTTAATCTATGCCCCCCCCTCGCCAAACTATCTCCCCCGAAGCTTAAAGTCGCAGTGCGGCGCTAGGGGCTTCAAATAATTGGAGTTTTATGAACCGCACTTTTATGGGTCCTTAACCGCTTAAAATAGTTTTTAATATGTAAAAAACGGGTCAAAATGACAAAAAGCTTATACATTTTGTACATCTATCATGGTTTATTTTTAATTTTTAATTTTTAATCAGTTCATATGCGTGTCACGTTGGTACAGTGGTAACGTCATCAGCATTGAAACCTATAGTTTTGCTTTCAATTTCGATTCTAGCTGATGGCACCCAAATAGTTTTTTTTTTTTTTACTTTTGAAATCACGACTTTTTAATAACATATGCAAAATCTGGAAAAATTAAAATATCCTATTTAAGCATATTTTATGACCGGGCAAAGCCTGACGTCCCCAACTAGTACATATATAAATAGATTACAATTAAAGTCAAGTGTATAGATTTTAGTAGATAGATATATTATAGATGGACAATAATAAATCTGCTTCAAGCTTAAGGCAGGCTGGTATTAACATGTTCATATTCACTAATCAAATACAACAGACATTTAAATCAGCTCAGTAGTTAAACCTTCAGGTCAAACAGAGCTGCTATAGGGTAAGTCGAGGCAACGAAATTCATAGCATTATTTGGTACTTTGATATTTCAGTTCGACGAATTCAAAATCAAAAATGATTAGGCGTACGGTCGATTCTTAAGCGATTAGGAAATTTTAAACCGAATAATAATAATAATAATAATAATAATAATAATAATAATAATAATAATAATGATAATAATAATAATAATAATAATAATAATGGAAACATAAAGGTTGGAACTGACTACTGGAGGACAGCTCCTGACTTATATAAGAATTCAGAGAGGTAATTTCCAAACACGGTCACTATCACCATTACCGTTTATCATAGCTAGGTTGCAACGAAACTACATACTGAGGAAATGTAATGCTGGATACAAATTTACAGGCACAGAACAAATAATAAACCACCTCATGTATATGGATGACTTGAAGTCTTTTTTTACAAGGTGGTCACCACTTATCAAGGCCCAGAATCCACTCAGGGATAAGGGTTATTGTAAGTACAGTACGTTAGTGTTGAGATTTAATAAAGTGTCTACTTAAGGGGGCGGTTCATCAGGAATTTGTTTACGTTGGACTTAAAGACATCCAAGTTGTAGTCAGGATGGAAGTAGGCAGACGGAACAGAGTTCCACAGGTGTTCAGTTCTAAGAAATAAGCTTTGTTCATGGAATCTACGTCTTGATTTAGGCATAGAAAAAGAGTGGGGAAAGGTTTTGACAGTGGATTCAGCTAGACGGGCGTTTCGTAAAAGCTGTTTGCGAAAAGCGATTTTGGAATTGGATAAATTGATAAACATAACCAGAATATTCAGCCAGGACATTGAATTGGAATTTGAAATGGAATTTGGAATGGAATTTGAAATGGAATTTGAAATGGAATTTGGAATGGAATTTGTAAATGGAATTTGAAATGGAATTTGGAATGGAATTTGGAATTGAATTTAGAATGGAATTTGAAATGGAATTTGAAATGGAATTTGGAATGGAATTTGTAAATGGAATTTGGAATGGAATTTGAAATGGAATTTGGAATGGAAATTGAAATGGAATTTGAAATGGAATTCGAAATGGAATTCGAAATGGAATTTGGAATGGAATTCAAAATGGAATTTGAAATGGAATTTGGAATGGAATTTGAAATGGAATTTGGAATGGAATTTGAAATGGAATTTGGAATGGAATTTGAAATGGAATTTGAAATGGAATTTGAAATGGAATTTGGAATAGAATTTGAAATGGAATTTGAAATGGAATTTGGAATGGAATTTGTAAATGGAATTTGTAATGGAATTTGAAATGGAATTTGGAATGGAAATTGAAATGGAATTTGAAATGGAATTTGAAATGGAATTCGAAATGGAATTCGAAATGGAATTTGGAAGGGAATTCAAAATGGAATTTGAAATGGAATTTGAAATGGAATTTGGAATGGAATTTGAAATGGAATTTGAAATGGAATTCGAAATGGAATTCGAAATGGAATTTGGAAGGGAATTCAAAATGGAATTTGAAATGGAACTTGGAATGGAATTTGAAATGGAATTTGAAATGGAATTTGGAATGGAATTTGAAATGGAATTTGGAATGGAATTTGACATGGAATTTGGAATGGAATTTGGAATAAAATTTGTAAATGGAATTTGAAATGGAATTTGGAATGAACTTTGCAATGGAATTTGAAATGGAATTTGGAATGGAATTTAGAATGGAGAAATGTACATTACTGGAAATGAAAACGGGAAAACGAGAGACATCAGAAAGTATGCAACACCCCAATCCAGAGCAGATGAGAGCTCTCAGTGAAAGTGACACTTCCATAAAAATATCTGGAAGTAGACGCCACAAAATCTACAGAAATGAAGGCTAAGTTTGTAAAAGAGTACGCTATATAGTAGAAATTTAATTAAAGGAATAAACACCTGGAAAGTATCGCTAATAAGTTACCTTAGATCATTCATAGGATGAACTAAAGAAAAACTTAGACATCTTGATCAGAGAACAAGGACATTAAAGACTATGCACAATGCATAAGACGATGCTGACCGACTTTGTGAAACGAAGCGAACGAGGTACGAGACCGACAAACGTAGAAGACTGTGTAGAAGCAACCAAAGAGACTTGGAAAAGTACATTGATCACCGCAGCGAGAGACACACTAACAAACAACTATAAAGACAACGGTGAAACCAGAAAGAAAACAAGACTAGAAAAGTAGAAAGAGAAAGAGTTACACAGACGATTTATCAGAATAACAAAAGAAAGAACCATAAAAACACCTGGATGTGGCTAAGAAAGGGTCACACGAACAGACAAACAGGATCCTTACTGACAGACGAGAGCAACGCAATTAGACCAACTACGTCAAAGCTAAACTAGATAAAACACAAGGAAACAATAACTGTAGACTGTGGCTGACGAAACGAAACAGTAAACCACTTAATAAGTGAATGCAGCAAATTAGCCCCAATAAAATATAAGGACAGACACTACAACATGAGGATGGTAGTGTACCGGGAACTCTGCAGACGACTACACTTCAAACATGCAGATGGTTAAAGTACAAACCGGAGACAGTACAGGAAAACGAAAACCACAAAACACTTAGGGACATGCATGTACAAACAGAAAAAAATCATCCAACAAAAGGACCAGATGTTAAAATAATTAAGAAGGACAGAAACTGCTAAATTGTAGGTTTTGCCATCCCTGCAGTTAACACGGTGAAAATAAAAGAGACATTGAAACGAAACAAATATTTGAAACTTGCCAGTAAACGGAAAAGAATATGAAAGCTGAAGAAAATCAAAATAATACCAATAATTGTAGGAGCACTAGGAGCAGTCCCCCCCCCAACAAAAAACTTGGAAGAAAAAAGAAATCGGAATCGACAGGGAAGACTGAGATTATGCAACAAACAGTAATGCTGAAAACTACTGAAATATCAAGGAAAACCCTCGAGTGCAGAAACCAGTCCACATGAAAAACAAATTCTAACCGGGCATATAGGAACTGCAACAGAGGTAAAACAAAAAGATGCAACTAAGAGAAATTGCTTACTTCCTCTTCATCTTCTCTCTCCCTTCCCCCTCCCCCCAAAAAAAAGAATAAAAAAAAACTGGCGTCAGCACGACTAGCACCGCACAAATAGTCGAAAGGGTGAAGGCGAATGGCAAGATCGAGGAGAGAAAGCACCAACCAGACCTATATAAAACGTAACTAGTGAACAGCAAAGATCCATAAGGATTTGAACACAGAATAGCTGATTCTGTTATGTTCTCGCCAAGCAGAATTAAAAAGAAAATTCTTGGAGGAAGTGGGAATTCATTTTGCTTCGAAACATCAAATTAAGCAGCAGTAATTATCGATCCGATAGAAACAAACAAAAAAGCTGTTCAGATGTTCTCTCAAACTATGAGCGGTCATCTGGGACTTGCATGCGTCCCATTGGTCCTAAAATCAAATTTGAACGCAGTTGGCTTTCGTATGCTTAATATAATTTCATCAGAATCATAAAAAATGTTACCCTTGTAATTGAAACCGAATCAATCAACGAGTCAATCGATAAATCGATTATCATTCGTTTGCATTTATCTTTCTTTCTTTCTTTCTTTCCTTTTTCTTTCTGACATGGTTGTATGTCTGTCTGTCAAAGTCCATTCAGTTATATATCTATCTGTTCAGTCTATTCATATATCAATCTATCTCTATTAATAAAATATTAGTTATGTTCGTATGTTTGTCTATTTGTACGGGCGCCATAAAATAAGTTTCCAGACTTTTTTTTGTGAATTCATTTAAAATTGTTGTTGAGTCTTAAAAATTCAGTATTTTTTTTGCTACACATCTTATGCAATGACTTATTAATTTATAGGATTTCAGGTTCAAATGAGCAGCTACAATAATAATTAGAATACACCCTACTAAAGCTTTATTGTCACAGCTCGTGAATCTCAAAAATAAAATCTGCACGTGAGGACGCTTTAGAAGAACGATATGCAGTATAATTCTATTTTAAAATTGAAAAAATGCGACAGAAACGTATGGAATACTTCAAACTACCTTTAGACCATCTTGCATGAATCGAGCATGAGTTTGTGAGTAGCATAAGAGATTCAAGGTAAGCAGGGAGTCTGTGAGGAGTGAGGCATAATAAGTGGTGTGGGAGGAGTAAGGAAGTCAGAACACCATAGTTGATTGGCCAAATAAAGAATTTCATGGATAAGAACCGTCGTGTGTCTATAGAGAAAATATTTATTTTATTTTAGCCTTTGGAATCTCTTCAGATGAGATTTCATAATTTGTGTAATCATCTTTTTGCAGGCTGTTATCCTCATCTTCCTAGTTGTTGCTGTTTCATCACGTTTCCGCCAGCTCATCCTCTGGCCTTTCTCAGGTAGTTAACTTCGACGGGAGAGGAATGCTGTCTTGTAACTGTATCCACAGTAATTACTGCCTTCCATATTTGTTGGAGTCTAATCACATTTTGGCTAACTAATCCTCTGGCCTGATTTGGGTAGAATTGAAACCGCTACCTTCAGACAATGCTCACCTGGAACCGTAGAGACTCAACGTTTTTATCCATTGCGCCAAATGTGGTTAGACAATAATTATTGAAAGCATTAATTACTGGGTATACAGTTACAAACTCAGCATTCTTATGAACATCGCGGTTAATCACCTGAATAATGCCAGAGGATAAGTTGGCCGAAACGTGAAAAAAAGCAACTACGAAGATCAGGATAAGAGTCCGCTTAAAGACCATTACACAAATTGGCAATAGGTATTAAACGATAAGTAAAAAATATTCCTTTAATCTTAATGTCTTACGCGCAATGTAAAGGGATATTAGGATGACGTAATATGATTAAAACGTCTCATTTTTAATACACGTATTTCATTTGTATGGTAAGTTTCATTCATCGTCATTCGATGCAAATCAACCAAGTTTTCTGAATTTTAATTTCTTCCTAAGACCCCTTAAGCTTAGGCCTTAAATTTTAAACATTTTTAGAAACAGAATAACGTAATGTATTTGTTCAGAATTGCAGTAAAGAAGACCCGACGTTGCTCGGGATACATAAAAAAGATGATGGATTAAGGTTACATTGAACTCTATTTTATCGTCAACATGGACGAAAATGAACAGAGTGTAGAAAAGTACTTCTACATATCGTGGCATTTCGAAGCTAGATGCTTATCATCAGAAGAGGAGAAAAGTTAATCTGTAAGTTTTATCCTTCATGTTTTTAAAGTTTAATTTATGAACCGCTCCTCTTAATCGAGTAGAGCTTTTACGATCCTGATAAGTTTGCTTTATCAAAAATAATGTCTGTTCCAGGTCCATTTTTTTATCGCTTTATTCTTGACTGGAAACAGAAACTCATCATATTCGTTAAAAAAAAAAACAATTCTTAATTATGTAAACAAACGCTTGCTTCAGCCCGTACCAATATATCTGTACTATTATAGAAAAGAGACTTCGTGTCTATAAGTGAGTTCGTTCCCTATGGACTTGAAAACGTCTAGTGTCGATTTTTATGAAATTTCACGCAAAAGTATTTTATTTGACTAACAGCCTTCTTAGATAGGTTATGTATCGGAATGTCTTCGATAAGTATCGATAATTTATAAGCGAAATAATCTGATGAAAGAAAGAAAGAGGCGATTTTCACCCGAGTTAACATCTTACACAGCCTAACATCACAAGTGCATTTGAGAAGTTTATTACCACACAAGCCGAAAGGCCCGACATATAAAACAAAAAGTAGCTTCTTTGATAAGACAGGGGCGCGTTCAAAATGAATGCTTTCTTTTTAAAATAACATTTTGTTGTTAATATTTATAATCAAATAGAAAATTTTAACCGAATTATATATATATATATATATATACATATATATATATATATATATATATATATATATATATATATATATATATATATATATATATATATATGTGTGTGTGTATGTGTGTGTGTGTGTGTATATATATATACATATATATAACATAACATATATATATATATATATATTTGGTTTTGGTTTTGTCGATTTATTCTACGCATCTATTTTTCTCACCAGCCAATAAAATAATGCCATGATACAGTCAGCATCAATATGTACAGTGTGGAACAGTAAAATAACCGTCCCAGAAAAGACGACATGATTCCATTTCCGTTTAGTGAAAACCGGTTTTCGTTTTTTGTTGCAGACCATCTACTAGTTGTACAGCTGTGTACAAATCCCGGGATAGGAGCTTTCTATCATGTTTGAAAGTGACACAATGTTGAGAGATCGAAATCGGAGATGCGCCGTTGTACAACATGCTCTCTATCGGTCAAAGTCATTGCCAACAGGATCATTGCCAACACCATCAAAATGCATCGCTGGATTGCTACGAATAGCTGAGACGTGCCTAGGGTGACGAAAACAAAGTTTCCAGCCACTATTATGGTCTTTGGTGTGGTTCCAATGGAGCGCCACATCATGCTACCTCACATTTTTGAAGTCAGCTTGAAAGTCAACACCACAGTGTATCTGAAGTGTGCGGTGATCCCTGGTGCAATCATGTGGCTGCTGGCAGAGCCTCGGTATAGCAGCAGGACTCGGCGTCGGCCCACAAGGCCAAAGAAACCTATGCATGGTTTTAGGAGTACTACGACTTTGAACCCTTTTTACACTGGCCTCCTTCCTCCCCCGATCTGAACCCGCTGGACTACTTCGTTTGATCATACGTCGGGAACGTCACGAACATGACCGCAGAGTATTCGCCTTGTAAAAAAGGAATGCTTCCTGTTCCGAATCTGTATTGAGGATGAAACTGACTACATTAAATAGATTTCAGCTCTACTACAAAATCAAGTTAGCAGAATTGATTTTTTTCAATAAAAGTTTTAAAGTTAAGCTGTAGTGTGTTTTTAGGGCGATAATTTAATACCGATTTCGCAAAGCTTTACGATATCATCATTACTATTCTTCGAAACGACAAATTTTACTAACGGCGACGATATGAAAACCACGTTGGTTTCATCATCTACAAGATTCTAATCAATTGAAGAGGCAACTAATCAAGAAATCAATTAATGAAATCAATTTCGGAATGTTCACCCCAAGAATACAAAGCAGTGATAATGGAATTTTCCAATTTGCTATGAATCCAATATCCAGGCTTCATTTCTCAAGGTGGCAACGAGGTGGCTTATGAATGTAGTTATTTCTGAAGTCTTTGTGACTGTACATGATAATTATCTGGCAAAAGGGTAAACCCTGTCACATCCTGGCATAATGATCTCGTTTGCGTAGGGATTAGATCATTGGGAAAAGTATGGTTTAAACATAACCTTCCAGACATCGTCCTCCTCTTCAGAATGAGGATTAGTTTATTCACGTACGCCTGTTCGCCACTACCGGGAAATATCGATGGGTCCGATCACATTTATGTTTCATAACTTTCCCAAGTGCTCCCACGAAGGAGCTGGATTTCCAAACCATTGTAAAACTGACCTTCTATTGAAACTTGATTCAACTCGAAGTAACGATGTTTTTGTTTTGGTTAGGAATTAATTGCCGTATTCTTGTATATTATACGAAAACTCTGGGTAGAAGTATCTTATCTGCCTAGACAAAGTTCAAAATAGATTTCGTAGCCTAGTAGAGAATGCCCTCTTCTCTTCCTTACAGCCTATTTCCCAGAGAAGAGATGTTACAAGCCTGTCTCTGTTTTATCATTATTTTCATGACAAGTGCTCGCCTGAGCTCCAATCTATGGTCCCCATTTGCCAAACTCACGATAAACACTCGTCTAGCTAAAGACCGCTATTAATAATTCATCCTACTCTTTATGTGTGCCTTAATATAAACGTAAATTCCATAAACAAAGCTTCTGTCCTAGAACTTCACGCCTGTGAAAATCTCTTCCCTTTGCCTGTTCTTAACCTGAATACAATACGGCCGTCTTCAAGTCCAACGTAAACAAGTTCTTGATCAGCCGTCCCCTTAAATAATCCAATTTACCAAATTTCCACTACTAACGATTACTATGATATTATCCTATTGACTACCCTACACTCATCAACCCTTATTCTTGAGTGGTCTTCGGGCCTTGATAAGTGGTGACTTCTTCGTAATAAAACTACTTGGAGAACTTGTGTATTACATCATCTTTCTGGAGGAGGACTGGTTCATTGCTGACCACCTGGGACAGTTTTCACGGGTAATGTCGACGGTTCTGATACGACTTAGCTTTTTAATTGCATTTTCATCCTAAAAATGGCCCAGTCCCACTTTGATGTAGAGGGCTATTATCTAGGACATAAATTGTATGGATACTATGTAGGAAGTTGAGCAGCAAGATGTCTGTTTATATTACACTTAAATTTCTGCATATCAGTACAGTCAGGGAAGCAGGAGCACAGGAAGGGTATTCCAAAGTCTAGCAGTTCTGGGAAATAAACTATTTGACTAGAAGGCTTTCTGGCATCTGGGGATTTCTACTGTGCAGAGGTGGGATTTTGCTGCTTGCCGGGTTTGTCGAGGGTATTTACGTTGAGGGGGTAAAAGGGTTTCTATCATTAAAATATTTGTAAAACAGACAGAGAGAGGACAGTGGTTGAAGTCTAGCTGACAGTGTAGGACTTATTAGGTTAGCGACTGTCTTTTGAACCCTGTCTAGACGTGAATAACTAGTAGCAGATGCATTAGCCCAAGTGTTACAATAATGTTCCATACATGGTCGAATGGTGGCCTTGTAGAGGTACTGAATACTTTCATACGCAATGCCCTCGATGTATTTGTTCTAAGTCATGCTTCCTGTGAACGCTAAGCCGAGGAGTTTGAACGAAGTACTTTCAGGTAATATATCATTAGCCATAACTCCAACCAAAGTGCCTTCACAGTAGTTGTACATATTTACAATGCCTCCCCACGGGACAGAGTTAGACACCAGGGTCGTTTTTTTTTTTAACGTGGAGAAAAGGTACAAACATAAAAATTGTCTCAGTCGTGAAGGATTTCTCCTCCACCGAAAGAGAACAAGAAATGGAAGGGCAGCATCTGAAGAACAGATACTACACTTTGATCTTGGCCAAAAGGAGTTGTAACCCCCTCCAATGGTAATCGAATTAATGCAACAATAGATTTCATTCTCTACTGCAGTTATCATAAAAAAAAACTAAATTCACGCACCTGCGTTTTTAAAACTCTTCTTCCTCTTTTGTTTGTGGAATATTTCATTCATTTTTCAAGTTGCCTTTTTTTCGTCGGTCGTACCTAAGTCTAGCCTGCGAAGCGTAGATGTTTCCAAATAGATAGTGATATGTAAAAGTTGCTACATAGTTAAAATTTGTGAAGATCGATGTCTCCATTCTGTCATGAAAGCTAAATAAAACGTGAATTGAATTGACTAAATAGTTCCGAAATTATTTTATTTAATACTAGCCTAGGTGTCCGGCGTTGCCCGAATGTTTGGAGGTGCGTGTTGGGCAAAAAAAAGAAAAAGAAAAAGAAAAGTGGTAGTTGGCAGGCAGGCTCGAACCCGTACCGCGAAGGAGGAAAAAAAAACGTGAAAAAGCGACGTTCTTGCTGTTGTGTCCATCGCCATACCGGAAGTGGCGAAGGCTTAAATTAAGGCTAGTTAATCGAAAAGAGGGAATGACTTTCGAAAATATCGGGGGAAAAAAGTGACCCCTCCCTGTCGAAAAGTGTTTAGTTTAAAATGAAGGAATTAATGTTTTTAGCTAATTTTTTCATATTTGTCATTTGAAGAGTCGAGCTTCAAAACAATACCGATCTTGTGGAAATCCGTCACCTCTGTCGAAAGTTCAAGGCAGACATACATACATACATACATACATACATACATATATAAACACATACATACATATGTATGGCTTCCTTCAGTCTTGACAAACTATGGATACCAACTGCAAGAGTGCCTGCGCGTGAAATTTTCGTGGCAAGAGTTGCGCAATCGCCAACCACACCTCTCCTGAGTCGATATTGTTGAATATCTACAATGTCTCCCCACGAGGGCAAAGTTGAACACCAGGGTCGTTTTTTTTTAACGAAGAGAAAAGGAGCAAAAATAAAAAAAAATGTTTCAGTCGGGAACGATTGCTCCTTCACTGAAAGAGAAGAAATTGAAGTGTAGCACATGAAGAACAGATACTATACTTTGATCTTGGCCAGAAGTCTTAGTGGAAGTTAGTATCCCAAATGATCTAGGGTAAACAGAGCTACAGGGAAAAGATAATTATATTCCAAAGTTTTATGTACGACATTAAAAGAAACTGGAATCTTAGGAAGATCTCCATCATTTTAATAATAATGTTACATGAAAGGGCTGCCCCCTTCTCATGTAAGTAAGAAGATATACTAGATAAGTGAATATGATATTAGGATAAGGCTAGAATCGAACCCTGTAGGCAAGTGTTAAAGATAATGGAAAATGGAATGCTAGGATTTCAGTCCATTGTTAATTCTATTAGAATAGCTAATTAATATTAATGCCAGAAAAAAAGTCGATTGTCCATTCTTTTAGAAATCTGTATATTAAATATGTCAGTTAAAAGACTCGACAATGCGAATTAAGAAAATATTGCTAATAATAGGTTATATATTAAACAAGTAGAATTGAGGATTCTTTTTTTTGCCAAAAGTGTGTTGGACACACATGTGTAGAAAACGTGATATAGTGACGTTGGTCGACAGTAAACTTCTGACGTCATAAACAAAAGAGATTTATCGATATATTGAATCTGTGGGTTCGAAGTTAGAGAGAAGTTGATGAGAGAGAGAGAGAGAAAGAGAGAGAGAGAGACAGAGACAGAGTCAGTTTAGGAGAAAGCGAGAGGAGAGCCCCTTAAATAGACTATCTAGATCCAAGTTTAAATTCCTGACATCATCATTCAACGGTTGAATAATAAAGAAACCAACTATGTTTGTAACTGTGTTGTCTCGTGTCGGCATTCCTTATAACAGAAAAGGTAAATGTGTTTTTATAATAATCTTGTAACGAACATTATACAACCCTTCCAAGTATTACGTGTCCTCCCCTCCGCCGTGTTAAGAACTTGCATCATATATCTCCCAGTCCGTATTAATATGAAACATCCAAGAATCACCCCAGTCTGATATAAATGTCTCCTTCCATATTTATCATCACAGTCGTCATGATGTTCAAAGAACTGTTATGAATATCTTCTCTCCCTCATCATCACTATCGGTATATCTGTATTATGAGTCCCCGTCACCTCTTCCAATATGATCCCCCTGCTATTCAACAATAATACGAGTAACAAAACCAATGAAAAATAATTTCAAAACAACCTAACAAATATACCCGGTGAACCAAGTTCAAGAACGATACTAACAACTGTAATTAAAGGGACGGTTAAAATCTTTAAAAAAAGGACCATTTCTCGGCTGAAATATATGAGATAACAAGTAAATGTCTGGCACCCAGTAGGATGCCCCGTCATCAGTTCAGACAACACGCTTAGTAAATTGAACAACAACAACAGCAACAAAAGCAGCAGCAGCAACAACAACAGCAACAGCAGCAGCAACAGCAGCAGCAACAGCAACAGTAACAACAACAAAGAAGAAGGTTGACGAAAAAGAGTTCAACATCTTCTAAACTATGATATTCTCTGATTCTAGGAAATATATTCTTCTGGTTCGGTTAATTGTCTCCTTGGAGGAAAACATTGAGGGTGCAAATGAGCGAAAGATGAATTAATACAAATCTGTGCATGCTAAATGCTAGAAAAAAAAAAAAAAGCCGAACGTGCCAAGGGCTGCCTATCGCGGTCGGATGTCGTGGTTTCATCGGGCGGTCAACTACTTCCATCTTATCTAAAATAAACATGCCTGGCCGGCCGCTAAATGCAGCAACCAGACATATTTGTTCTTCTACTCAACAGGCATCGAATGGGCTCCGGTCAAAGGCATAAACGAAATCAAGGTCGATAGAAACATTCCCGAGTTAGTTCGATAGAACATTCCCAAGTTCGACAAGATACACCTGAACAAGGTCGGAAGTTACCTCGACCGAAACGTTGTGAAAATAACACTCAAGATGAGAACAGTAGTCCGATGAATCCAAATAATACGAATACTCAATCCTCATCTCCAAAATTCAGAAACGTCAAATAATATCCTTCCGGTGTCCAAAGCTGTAGATAGTGACACTAAGCAGTGGTAATATCGAAAAAGCTAGTAGCCCTGGTTGGCGGCATGGTATATGGCGATGTTGCTTATCTCTCTTAAAGTGAAGCCAAATAAATGGTACGAGATGCCTTCAATAAGTTTCCTGACTTTTTTGTACATTCATTTAAAATTGTCCTAGAC
The DNA here is from genome assembly GCF_053919585.1 of Euprymna scolopes. Taxonomy (NCBI): domain Eukaryota; kingdom Metazoa; phylum Mollusca; class Cephalopoda; order Sepiida; family Sepiolidae; genus Euprymna; species Euprymna scolopes. The sequence goes on from NC_136518.1 coordinate 65,201,994, forward strand.
TCTTGAAAATTCACTATGTTATTGCTATACATCTTATGAGATGACTGACCGATTTCTATGATTTCAGGTTCAAATGAGCAGCTACACCATAATTGGAATACATGATTTCAGGTTATAATGAACAGTTATAGCAGGAATTTGAATACAGCCTACTAAACCCTGATTGTCAGAGCTGGTGAATAAAAAAAAAATGACGAAGATGGGTATCAATACAGTTCCTGGTCTTCCCTACAATCCAGACCTTGCTCCCTGTGATATTTGGCTATTCCCTAAGCTCAAGGAAAAACTCAGATAGCTGTCGTTATAAGACAATTGAGGAGATGAAAGAGGCTGTGACGAAGATCATTGACACGCTTAGACAAAAGAACGTCCGCGGGGCCTCCGGAATTCGTTGGAATAGTATAACAAGTGCATTGCAGCCGGAGGAGATTACTTCGAAGGTGACTAGAGTTCCATGTGTGTACTATTCATAAAAGTGCCCATACAAAAAGTCTGGAAACGTATTAAAAGCACCCTGTACCTTACAGGTAAAATTTTCAGAAAGCATTATGTCTAAGAAAACAAAAAAAAAAGTTTATGATTTTTTTTAGATAAGGATTAGTTACTAGTACTATTTGGATTCCTCGGACTACTGTTCTCATCTTGAGTGACATTTTCACGAGTAAATAAAGGGTTCCTTTCGAAATTCTGTCCAAATTTCCAAGTTCAATAGAAGCATTCTCGAGTTCGACAAAATATACCCGCATTAGGTCGGAGGTTACGTCGGCCGAAACGTTGTGAAAATGGAACAAAAATGAGAACAGTAGTCTGAAGAATTCAAATAATACAAAAAGTGGCAGAATTTTAATTTTCCAAAAAATAAGCCACAAAAAAAAAAAAAAGAATATTTGCTAACAAAGAGGTTAGGTAGAGGTCAAGTATGGTGTTCTTGACAAATAAATGATGGAAATATATTCTGACAGTGAAAATCATAAATTTGGAAAAGGATTTTGGTCAGGAAAAGACCAAAAAGAGAAAGGAGAGGGAGATGTGCATTGATTAGGAAAAGGAGGTAAAATTGGGTTATATTCTCTTTGTTTCGAGAAAGAGAAAACAGAAAGGGACGATACAGTTACTGGAATACCTATTTACAATGCCTCCCTACGGGACAGAGTTAGACACCAGGGTCGTTTTTTAACGTGGAGAAAAGGTATAAAAATAAAAAAATTGTCTCATTCGTGAAGGATTTCTCCTCCACTGAAAGAGAACGAGAAATGGAAGTGCCGCATCCGAAGAACAGATAGTACACTTTGATCTTGGCCAAAATATACAGATATTGGAATTAGGTAGATTAAAACGTAACGAGAGAGCGAGAAAAATTAGACTCAATAAAAAGCGAAGTTTGATATGCTCTCTGCGCGGTGCTTGACGAATCCACGACGGTGAGGAGCGCAAGTTACCGGGACTCGTAAACAAACCGATTCGCTCAAACAAACTTGGAAAAAAAGTGTAAAAGTGTGAATAAAACAATAAATAAATAAAAACTCCAGCCATCCAGAATCAATAAGAAATCTAAGCTTTTCATTCTACATTAAAATTCGCGTGTCTTCCATATAAAAAAGGCAACATCTATTCAAATCCATTCACAGGAAATGCTGGCAAGTCTGGAGCAAAGAAAATGGGCTCTGCATACTGTGCTGGAAAAATGATCACATATGCAGTTATCTCAATAATTATAAAACTCTGTGGACCGTCCTGGTATCCCCCCTTGTCAGCTTGCTTGAATATTGTGAGCATATATATGATGATTGCAGCGTCTTGTCAGACGAGTGCCACTCTCTCAGACACTTAAATCCATGAGCCCCAAAATTACTTCCATCCCCCCAGGACCATTTTAAAATAACAAATGCCTGAGGGAGTATCTATACACCGATGATGTTACAGCGTCTTAGCTTTGTACGACAGCTAAATCTCTCTCTCTCGGTTCCAAATGTTGAGATCCAGCAACAAGCAAGAGTAAGATAGCCAGCAACAAGTTAAACTCCATCCCAGCACACACATACGCACAAACACACACGGTGCTAGTTGGCCGTTGACCCCCAAAAAAGGTCTTTGGAAGGTCTTGTTTTTAATCCTTCAGGGAGACTAGCTACCCTCCTCACCAAACAAGTGGTGGAGGAACCAGTTTAGTCGCCGGTGACCCGACCATGAGGCAGGTAGTATTGGGTTACATGGCACCAGTAGCAGGACTTCAAGAAATGGATTGATAGCTACAAAAAGTGTATTTCATTGTTAGTTACAATTGTTTCAAGACCATTTGGACAAATACAAACAATATGTCGTTTGAAAATTTTCACAAGAACAGCCTTTCTTGAAACAATTGTAACTAACAATGAAATACACTTTTTGTTGCTGTCAACCCATGTCTTGAAGTCTTGGTTTTTGCTAAAACAGTATATGAATGCTCAATTATGAAATATGATAATTTTGTGGCTTACTTTTTAAGTCATCTCTCCTTTTTGGCTTAAATTTATTGGTATATGAACAATTACTGAATTATATTTACCCAGTATAATTCGGAGAATACTACAAATTTATCATATATATATATATATATATATATATATATATATATATATATATATATATATAGTCATCCACATACAGTACTGTTTCGCTGTTTCGCAGCTCATCAGTGGGGCTAGACAAGCATATATATATATATGGGTGTATGTGTGCAAATCCAATTCGTATATTATTATTATTATTATTATTATTATTATTATTATTAATACACACACGCACACACGCACACACACACACACACACACACACACACACACACACACACACACACATATATATATATATATATCTTGCTGTAAAACACTCCTATTAAGACAACCTCTATAAATCTGGTCCGTAAGTCACATCTCAATAGAACTATACATACAAACACGCAGCATAAAACAGCAATAAATTACTTGATAGTAAGTTCTACAAGAGCTAATGAAATGCATTTTATTTAAAAATTGTGCATCACAATGTTTTATTTGTTTCGTGGACCGGGGTTTTATCGATCTGACAATCCTGAGTCCGGGGTAGAGAACGGATGAGATGGAACATGTTCTTTTTTTCAATGTTTTTATCTGTTTGTTTAAGATAGGGATAGGCCACCTTACCGGATTCTAAACATTTACCCGCTATCTCATATATTCCAACTGAGGATTTAAAAAAAAAAAGATATTAACCGTCCCGTTCACTGCAATTTCTCATGTACTTAGCTCATCTGGTTTATTTTCCCAGTAGTGTTTGTAATTATTTTTCATAAGTCCAGTTGCTCGTATAATTACTGACATGATGAAGATCTTCCTAAGGTCCCAGTTTCTTTTTATGTTGTACATAAGATCTAGGTATTTCGTTATCTTTTCTTTCTCAGATCTGTTCATAACCCAACATCATTGGGGACACTAACATGCACTAATGTTGTTTCTTTCCGTATTCTTGTGCCATATTACTTTGTCAGATTTAATAGCTCCGTTTTCAAGGTACGCAGTTGTATGAATTACATAATCATAGTGGATTGTGTATGAATTATTTCCAACTGTTCTTTCTATTTCTTTAATTTACTTTTACTTTAATCGATGTTTTCAAGAATCAAGAGGCCGCCATCTTGGGGCTAACACTTGCTCTCTGTATGAGATCATTTGAACATTCCATTAAAGTAATTCTTTATCTCTCAAACACTGAATTAGTAAAGAAGTTGAGAACATAATTCTTTCTCTTCCCAATTGACCATTCAAATATGTTATTGTATATTTTTCTTGTAGTCTCATGGCCTTAGTTGATTCTATGAAAAGAATTCATCTATTCTGCTAGAGTACCCAACCGTATTATTTCTTGGGATAACATCACTTAGAGAACGTGCATCATTCCTCACAAAAGCCAGAGTTGGTTAGCCATACCGAAGAGATCATATATTGGGTCACGAATACTATGTGATATAAAATATTTAGTCAGGATTTACTTGTAGAGAAAAGTATCATTATGTCAGGTTATCTTGACAAAACTCTGTACAAATAGACTTTTCCAGGGTAGTGTCTATCAGGCATTCAAGTTCTCTCCAGTAGGAATTCAAGTTCTCTCCGCTAGTCATCCAAGTTCTCTCTCTCTCTCTTTCTGACATGGAAGGATTTGTGTCATCTAAATGTTTTATATTTCCTAATATTTCGACGCTACAAATAATGTAATAGCAATTACGATAAACGCCGTGGAATTTCTACGTTTTTGTGTTAAAAAAATCAAGAAAAATAACAAAAAGGATTTTGAGGACATTTAAAGTTTCAAATCGGAAGACGTTTCCGTTTTTAAAATTCACATTTATTAAAATTTCGATTGTTTTGGAAGCTACTTATGCTCAAAAGTTTAATAAATGGTGATATAAACTAGAACATGAATTCGTATGAATTATTATGTAAGATTTCTTGACGGGCTCGAATTTATTGTTAGCACTGGTTTCCCCAACTCTGTCTAAAATCAGGTATTTGTGAGAAAAAGCACATGAAGGTTGCTAACATCCATAAGTGAAAGTTGTGTCATGAAAGATAAAAGATTCGAATTTAGCACGTCCACGTCGTTATGAAATCTTCGCCATCAATTTCACCATCCCATTTCCCCAAAAGTGATAGAAGATTAAAAATATTTAGAAGATTAAAAATATTTTTCATAATATAATGTTTTAAATAGAGATTAAAACATTACCATACCGATATTACTAAGATACATTTTTTGTTTTATTGATAATTATCTGACCAAACAATACTTTAGATTATTTTTTTTATGTGGGGAAAATTCAGTTACCGCAAAAAGGCACTGGATTGAACAAAAGTTTAAAAAAAATCTTAGGATAGAAAGATTTCTCCTTGATTGATTGAAGATATAAAAGATCGAGTGTAGTACCAGAACAGATACTATACGTTGTTCTTAGCTAAAAACACCAATGATTGGTTATCAGTATAGATCAGGAATTCAACACGGAATGCCCGATTTAGCCGTGAGTGACGGTATCCATTAAGTCAACTCGAGCCGCCATTTTTTTTTCTTGATAGGAAGTTAAAAATTAAACAAATGTAAACGCTGCAGTTTTAAAAATTACAATTAAGAAAAGAGAAAAAAAAATAGAAATAATTTTAAACTGTCAAATTTTGCCTTTAGCTAAAAATTATATAAAGAAAATGAAGAGAAAAAACAACAACAAAAAATAATAATAATATCAGCGAATTTAATATGAATTATATGAAGTGTGATTTTAGGCAAAATACTTTTATTTTCTTCATTTTACCACATCCAACGCGGGCAATTTGAAAGCCATTTTCGCGGCAGCTTCCTGCTGTTCGAAACGTTTATTAATATCATTCCATGAATTGGATAGTTAGATCAATTTTTACTTCAGATGCGTCCAGACATCTGTTTCAGTCTATCGCTTACACAACCGGTCACACTTAAATTGGAAACGGCATTTCTGTTACTTTCTTACGGTTTTAGATAAATATATAATTCCAATCGCGAAACGCGGGGTTTGAATAGCCCATGCGCGACGTATTTTCGAGGCATTTAAATCTCTATATATAAAGTAGTAACGTTCGTGTGTGCGGGTCTGTGTCTGTTTGCACAGCGTGTCCTACAGCTAACACAGTCGACCGATCATGACCAAACCTGACATGATGATGGTCTCCCACCTAGGGATGGTGCACACCATTTTCCAAGGAAAGGTCAAGGACATAGCTTTTGTATATATACTCTCCTACAACTCACATATCTGAATGGATCATAATCAAACCTAAAACGATGCTGGTTTCCAACCTATGGATAGTGAACACTCTTTGTCAAGGTCAAAGTCAAAGGTTAAGGTCAGGAACTTGCTAGTATTTTTATAAGAAGCTTAAAATCTAGTTTGATTACAGTTTCGTTTGTCTGTTTAAATTAACACGGCATAGTCTTTCGTCTGTTACACGTAAAATTAATATAGTATTTTCGTTTAACTGTTACACTTAAATTTATTATCGTATTTTTCGTTTATTTGTTAAGCTTAAGTTTAATATATCATTTTCGTTTACAGTACAGTTAATATTAATATAGTATTTATTCTATCCCTAACATTTAAGTTTAATATAGAATTTTTGTTTATCTGGTATACTTAAGCTTATCATAGGATTTTGTTTGTAACAGCTAAGTTTAATATAGAATTTTTGTTTATTTGGTATATTTAAATTTAACATAGGATTTTGTTTGTAACAGCTAAGTTTGATATAGAATTTTTGTTTATCTGGTATACTTAAGCTTAACATAGGATTTTGTTTGTAACATTTAAGTTCAATATAGCATTTTTGTTTATCTGGTATACTTAAGCTTAACATAGAATTTTGTTTGTAACAGCTAAGTTTAATATAGAATTTTTGTTTATTTGGTATACTTAAGCTTAACATAGGATTTTGTTTGTAACAGTTAAGTTTAATATAGAATTTTTGTTTATCTGGTATACTTAAGCTTAACATAGGATTTTGTTTGTTACATCTAAGTTTAATATAGAATTTTTGTTTATCTGGTATACTTAAGCTTAACATAGGATTTTGTTTGTAACAGCTAAGTTTAATATAGTATTTTTGTTTATCTGGTATACTTAAGCTTAACATAGGATTTTGTTTGTAACAGCTAAGTTTAATATAGAATTTTTGTTTATCTGGTATACTTAAGCTTAACATAGGATTTTGTTCGCAACATTTAAGTTTAATATAGAATTTTTGTTTATCTGGTATACTTAAGCTTAACATAGGATTTTGTTTGTAACAGCTAAGTTTAATATAGAATTTTTGTTTATCTGGTATATTTAAGCTTAACATAGGATTTTGTTTGTAACAGCTAAGTTTAATATAGAATTTTTGTTTATCTGGTATACTTAAGTTTAACATAGGATTTTGTTTGTAATAACTAAGTTTAGTTGGTCTCCTACGCTTTAATATACTTCATGGTGAAACAATAAAGTTGTCGCCCTAATGAAAACAACTTCCTTTTTTAAGTTTTAAAATAAAGCTGTAGTGTTGTTTTATTTTTGGAGACAACTTTATCGTTCCACCCCGTATATCGTTTTCGTGTACCCATAACACTTAAGCTTAATATAGCATTTTCGGTTTTTTTTTTTGTTTAATTTAACATTTTTATTTGGTTGTTACACATAATTTTTATACAGCGCTTTTGTTTGTCATTTAGGTAAATTTTCAGATTAGGTCCACCTGCACAATTTTCTTTTAAATTACGACTTTTAAAGGTTTTCGGCCATGCTGAATACGAAAATCGACATGGGATTTTGCAGAAATAATTAGTTATCGAGATATAAAAAGTTGTATTATGCATTGTATTCTTTTGTGGCCATCTTTGTTACGCGCGTAGATTTTTTTATGGAGCGCGTGCACGCGCGTAAAAACAATGGCCGCCAAAGAATACAATGCATAATACAAATTTTTTATATCTCGATAGCTACTTATTTCTGCAAAACTTCAATGCGATTTCCGTATTCAGTATAGTAGAAAACTTATAAAAGTCGTCATTTAAAAGAAAATTGTGGAGGTGGACTTATTCTAAAAAAAATACCGTGATTTGTCTGTTCATTTAAGTAAAATATAGCACTTTCGATTGTCTGTGACATTTGGGTTAATACAACAATTTCGTTTGTCTGTTGCAGTTAAGTCTAGTATAGCATTTCCTTTCGTTTGTTACACCTAACCATAATATAGTATCCTTAAATCGAGTATAGAATTTTCTTTTGTCTGTTATACTGGAGTTTAATAAAAATATTTTTTGTTTGTTATACATAAGTTTAATTAAGAATTTTGTTGATAACACTAAAATTTACTATAGTATTTGTGTTTGTCTGTAACGTTAGGGTTGACACAGCGTTGTTTGTTTCTTACACTTAGATTTAATAAAAGGTTCTTTTTATAACACTTCAGTTAAATATAGCATTTCTGTTTATCTGTCATGCGTAATGTTAATATTGCGTTTTTCTTTCTAATACTTAAGTTATATATAGCTTTTTCGATTGTCTGTCACAGTGAGTATTTTTGTCTGTTCGTAACAATTACATCATGTAACATATCATTTTCTTTTGTCTGTTACACTGAGGTTTAATAGCATTTTTGTTTGTTGGTAACATTTTAATGTAACATATCATTTTCTTTTGTCTGTTACACTGATGTTTAATAGCATTTTTGTTCGTTGGTAACATTTTAATGTAACATATCCTTTTCGTTTGTCTGTTACACTTACGTTTAATATAGTATGCTCGTTTGATCATCAAGCTCAAATTTTACACAACGCTAAAAATTGACATTTTAATTGACTGTCAACTTTTCTTTTAATATAAGATTTTAGTCTTTCTGTAATTCCAAAGTCTAACATTGTAATTGTGTCTGTCGTTTACGCGTAGCTTTGAGATAGCAATTTCGTCTCTCAGTTATAATTAAGCGTTACATAACAATTTACCTATTTGTAACGCTGAAGTTTTACGTTGTAATTAAATATATAGATCGATATGTTTGTTACATCTTCATCAGAGTGACTATATACAGATCACGACATGAACCGAAGAGCTTGGATCTTCGCCACCATTGACTGGTAAGATCTAAAGTGGATTTGTCCACCGGGACAACCGCATAGATGAGGATATATATAGTTTACGTATAAGTACGTCATGTTAAGCCTCTTAACAGGGTTCAGTTCCAAGGTGTGTAGCAGTATTATTAAGCAGTATGAGCAGAGATATACTAATGTCCTGTCATGGTGATGACTTAGGTCATCAGTTGTCTTTAGCATCCTAAACTCGAGATGGCCAACGTACTTTGCTGTTTAGAAAGGAACCACACACGCACACACACACACACACACACGCACGCACACACACACACACACACACACACACACACACACACACACACACACACACACACACACACACACACACGCACACACACACTAGCCACTCTCACATAAATATTCAAGCAAGTATTATTAAATGCAACGGAGTTAATTTGCTTTATAATCCTTTATTTTTAACACCCGTCTAGCTGAATCCACTGTGAAAAATTTCCCCCACTCTTTATCTGTGCTTAAATCAAAACGTGGATTCCATGAACAAAGCTTCTTTCTTAGAACTGCACGCCTGTGGAACTCTGTTCCGTATGCCTGCTTCCCACCTGACTACAACTTTGATGTCTTCAAGTCCAACGTTAACAAATTCCTAATGAACCGCGCCCCTAAGTAAACACTTCATCAAATCTCCACACTAACGTAATGTACTTGCAATAACCTTTATTCCTGAGTGGGTTCCGGGCCTTGATTAGTGGTGACCACCGTGTAAAAAAAAAACATTTTTCGATTTTCCGTATAATATTTTTTCGTATCAAAATCAAATACATATATATATATATATATAGCAGTTCAGCCCAGCATTTCTCGGGCCCTATGTACTCTTCATAACTTTATGTGCATATGTATATATATTAAAACGTTTAGTCCCAAAATTGGCGGTGCAATTTGTTAGAGTTTCCAAAAGTCAACTCGTTGAACTTTCACACCCTGACAACCAAGTTTCTGACCGAAAACCAATTAAAAGATTTTCCCAAATATCAATGCCTCGAATCTCGAAATACTGAAAATTGACAGAATAGTTTGGTATGAAAATGTAAACACTCACACACACGCACACACACAAATACATACACACACTCAAACACACATATACACACAAACACACACAAATGCACACAAGTCACTCGCACATAAATATATTCATTCAATAAATTACATGCTTTTTAACGAGTCATTACTTGGGCTATGACAACAGAATATTCTTTTCATTGTTTTTACTCTCGGGTATATATCCGATACAGTTGGACAGTTAATCAACCGAGAACCACATCACTCTAGATACAAGCATATAAAATACACACTCGAGAGTCAAAAACAATGAAAAGGATATGCTGTTGTCATAGTCCTAATCATCACCACCGGTTTCACGCCTTGAGTTATTCGCCAGATGACGTTAGCATGTTTTCAGTGCTTTGTTTGTTTGTAAAATTTATAATAATGAGTCTATTTATTATAATAATTAAAAAAAAACATTTTCACCCCAAACAAGGCCCAGTGCCACTTTGATGTCGGGGCCTACTATCGGGAACATAAGTTGCAGAGATACTATGTAGGGAGTTGAGCAGTAAGATGTCTGTCCACGTTACACTTGAACTTCTGCATGCCAGTACAGTTGGAGAAGCAGGAACCCGGAAGGGAATTCCAAAGTCCAATTCTAATTGTCGAAAATATAATGCAGGAATACATAAAATATGAAAGCGAATATAATGAAAGGAGGAAAATGCGCTCCACTAACTCGATTGCATTTTCCCTTTCATATTTCACAAACCATGTCCACTTCTCTATTTTGTCGGCACTGGCTGTTCGCGCCAAGGGTGGGGGTTAGCGAATTTCTCTATGTGAGGTGTGCTGACACCGAGGAGAATTTTATTGGTTCGTTCCGTTATCATAAATCCCAATTTTGAGTCGATCAGCGCGATGGAGGAAGTGAGGGAAGGACAATCAGATCTCGGGTTGCTTTTTGTCCGTTTTTTATAAGAAATGCAGCCTCGGAAAATGCCTAGCCTCTCGAGGTTTGAGGACCTTCGAAATCGAGTTAGGACTCGACTTAAGTTCTCTTAGAGAGAGGAATCAAATAAAATAGTTTCAACATCATCATTCCCTTATTCTATTGACCGGTTTCTTTTATATATTTATCTTCGCTGTTTTTAGCTATTTCGTCTTAACTTTCTTATTTTTTTTTACACGTTTTTCTTCTGGTTTCCTTTTTGTTTGTTTCTCTCTTCCATATTTGTTATTATTTTTTTTCTTCTCCGGTTTTAAAATTTTGTTATATCGCTTTGTTTCTTTTTATCTACTTTCTGTTTTTCTCTTTATTTTTTTATGTTTCTTCGATGTGCCTTCCATATGTGTTTTTAGTTTTCTTCTCCCTTTTTCTTTTTTCGTCCGTTTGTTTCCGTCTTTATTTATTCTCACTGTTTTTTCTTATTTTCTTACTAGCCTGCGCGCCCGGCGTTGCCCGGGTGTTTGAAAGTGTGTGTTGAGCAAAAAAAAAAAAAAAAGTGGTAGTAGGCAGGAAAGCTCGAACCAGTACCGCGAAGGAGGAAAATAACGTGAAAAAAACAAAAAAATAAAAAAACAAAAAACAAAACAAAACAAAACAACCAAAAAACAAAAATAAACGATCTTCTTCAGGTGTATCTTATCGAACTCGAGAATTTTTCTGCCTAACTTGGGCATCGGTAGAGAATTTCGAACGGAGCTCTTTATTTAATCCACGAAAGTAGAATGCTATCGTTCCGTCAGCCATGACCGGGTAGAAGTCCTAAATAATTAGTAATTTTATTTGGAGTGTCGCCCTGAGAATTGAACCTTCAACCTCCAGAAGAGTGTAACTTAAAACTAAACTTTTCAATTTACTTTATACACTACGTCACTGATTCTCGTGACACTCAAACTACAAACGCTGTGAGAATAACACTCAAGATGAGAACAATAATCCGAAGAATCCAAGTAATAAGAATCTTTTTTATTTTTATTTTTTATGGTTCTTTCGTTGATCTTATTTATTTTCTGTCGCCATTTTCCTCTTTCTTTTTCTTTCTTTGTTCATCTCTTCTTGTATTCTCTCGTTTTTGTTATGTCCCTCCAGCAGTCGTTCTCCTTTCTTTCTTTTGTTCCCTTTTTTATTTTTTCTATTTTTCTTCTTTTCTTTCTCATTTGTTCCCTTTAATTTTTCTTGATTTTATCCGATTTATTCTTTTCTCTAATACTTCCTTTTATTTTTTCATGTTTCTTTTCCATTGTTCCGTTCTATATTTTTTCATTCCTTCTATATTTTCTTTTAAATGTATTTTCTTTTTTCTACATCCATTTCATCCTGGCATCATGACACTCTTCTTTTTTTTTGTTATTTTCCCGTTTCGTTCTACCGTCTTTGTTTCCTTCAGTCCACATTTTCAACGTTGTGCACTTATGAACAGTTTGTGGCCGCAGTCGCAAAGTGGACAAAACAAAAACAAAAAAAAACAACAAAAAAAACCAAAAAAAAAAACCCCCAAAAAACCAAAAAAACAAAAACAAAAAACAAAACAAAAAATAACAAACAAAAAACACAAAAAACAAAAAAACACAAAAAACAAAAGAACAAAAAAAAACAAAAAAAACAGAAAAGAAACAAAAAAGCAAAAACAAAAAAAAACAAAACAAAAAATAACAAACAAAAAAACAACAAAAAAAAACAAAAAAAAACAACGAAAAACAAAACAGAAAAGAGAGAAAAAAATCTAAACAAACAAAAACAAACAAACAAAAAACAAAAAAAAACAGGAAAGAAACAAAAACAAAAAAACAAAAAAAAAATCCAAACAAACAACAAAAAACAAAAAAAAAACAAATAAAAAACACACACAAAAAAAGGAAATAACCCCGATTCACTTTTTGCTTTGTACGGCATTTATTTGTTCATCATTACAGCCGTGACGCCATGCATGTGACCTAAAACAGTCTCCACATCTCCCGAGATTTCGAACGTTTTCTCGTCTCTGTCAAGATCTTTTTCTTTCTCTTCTTTTATAACCCCCCCTTGCTGGTGACGTCACTTTTGATGCATTTGCATACGCGCATCAGCGCTGTTACAATTTCTCCATTGATTAGTTCCTACCTGTGTATATGTGTGTGAAATAGTACTAACCCTATTCGCTTTTAACCGGCTTCCTCCGAAGAGGGAAATTCCATGGGAGTATAAAATTCAAAAGCAGTTTCCAGTCGCATGTATATCCCCGTGAGGAGATATCGCTACGTTAAGTTTTTGCAACTCTTGTAGGGAAGAGTTGACGTCCTCCCACATAGAGCGCCTGGAATTCCCAAATTGGTCACTTATTTTAATAATGGCCAGGCTCAACGTTGCTTAACTTTGGTGATCTGACGGTAACGAGTGCGTCAACATTGTTATGCCGATTGTTCTTATCTGGCTTCTTACTTGCTTTTCTTTCTTCCGTTTTTCGAATATTTCCCTTTTCCTTGCTTTATTCCATTTGTTCACTTTTTTCTTTCTTTTTCTTCACTTTTTGTTTTCTTCCTCTTTCTTTTTTCTTCTTTGTTTCCTTCTTGCTCTCATTCTTCTTTTAATAGCGTCGTTCCCCTGAATTCTACCTTTCTTATTTCCTCTGTTCTCTTTCATTTCTTTCTTAATTTACTTCTTTCTTTTTCTTATTCTTCTCTTTTTCTTTTTTCGTCTGTTCTTACTTTTTTCGTGCTTCCTTGCTATCTTTCTCTCTTTTTCTATTTCATTCAGTCTATATTTCTTCTTTCTCGTTTTCCTGTTCCATTTTTCCTTTTCATTTCGTCATTCTTTCTTTCTATCTTCTTTTTTCCGTTTTGTTTCTTTCTTTTTCATTTGCTTCCCGTTTTTTGTTGTTGTTGTTGTTTCCTTCCGTCTATCTTGCTTTTTACTGTTTTCCCGTTTTCTCTTTCTATTTGTTCCATCTTTTTTCTTTTTCTCGTCTTTTTTTATCTTTCTTCTTTCTTTATTTCGTTTCTTCTCACTTTTCTCCTTCTTCCTTGCCTTCCTTGCCTTCGATTTTTTCATCATATTTCATTTCTTCGATTTTTTCATCATATTTCATTTCTTTCATTTCTTTCTTAGAACTGCACGCCAATGGAACTCTCTGCCGCTTGCCTGTTTCCCACCTGACTACAACTTGGACGTCTTCAAGTTCAACATAAACAAACTCCTGACAAACCGCCCCCTTAAGTAAGACACTCTATCAAAACCCCCAATACTAATTATTACTACAACACTATTTCATTGATTACAGTACACGCAATAACCGTTATCCCTGAGTGGCCTTCGGGCCTTGATAAGTGGTGACGCCCATGTAAAAAAAAAAAAAATTAACCCTGGTATTCTTGATTGAGATTGTCGGACTGACTTCCTCATCTTGGTTGTTATTGTCACAACGTTTCGGCCGTTTTGCCCTCCGGCCTTCATCAGGTGTTTTGTATCGAACTGGAGAACCGTTTGTTAGGAGTCTCGAACCCAACCCTTTATTATTATTACGGGGGGTACCGTGTTCGGACTCCAGCTAGGTTCTGGGACATAGTTGCTGATTCTCTGTTCTTGAATGTTACTTTTTTACTGCCTTCGTTCAGGATTGAACTCAGCACCTTTGGGTAACTGTAAACGTTGACACAACAACTAGGACCACTCGGCCATATGTCACTAGGACTCCTAACAAACGGTTCCCCAGTTCGATACAAAACACCTGATGAAGGCCGGAGGGCAAAACGGCCGAAACGTTGTGATAATAACAACCAAGATGAGGAAGTCAGTCCGACAATCTCAATCAATGAAAACATCTCATCTCAAAAATACAGACAATTACCTGCTATTCTTCTTCCTCATTTTCTGTTCCAATTTTTCCCTTTTCTTTCTTTCTTTTTCTTGCTGTATTCTTTCTTTCTTTTTTTTTTCTTACTTTTCACCTTTCTCTTATTCCATTCAGTCTATCTTGCATCTCATCTTTTCCTGTTTCATTTGTTCATTTTTATCACTTTTCCTTTCTTTCTTTGTTTTCCATCAATTGAAACAGAGCATCCTGTGTGCAGAGCTGTGTGAAAAGTGACGTAACCGTAAGGAAAAAGAAAAAAGACTCTAAAAAGAACGTGTGCACAGACCAACGACGACGTTTGAGAGGCGAGAGGCCAGAAAGAAGGAGCACGATCACGTTTTATTCGGTTAAGTACGCGGTAATAAACGTTGTTACAAAAAAAAAAGTGAGTCGAGTTATTACTTGTTTTCTGTTCCTTGCGATGTACTCCGCTACAACGTGTTGGATCTCAAGTGTATACATTTTTAAACGTGTACTATGTTATACGTTCATTTCTTCCTGTTTCTTTCTTCTTTCCCCTCTTTTTTTTAGATTTTTCCTCCATTGTTCTGTTATTTACCTCATTTCATCATTCTTTTCAGTCTTTTTCTTTTTCATGTCGTTCTCTTTTTCTTTCTTTCTTTTCCCCTTTTCTTGTTTTCGTTTCATTTTTTCTCTCTTTCCCCACTAACTTTCCTTGATACATTTCCAATCCACTATATTTCCCTTCTTCTCCCCACCCCTCCATTTTCGAATCTTCTGTTATCTTATATTCTTCCTGTAACCCAGCCTTCAATTCTATCGTTTATTTGTCATTCCATCTCGTTCTTTCTTCATATTTACTCGTTTATTTCGCCAACCAATCTATTTTATTTGCAGTCTTGGTTACTTCTTTCTGGCGACATTCGTGTTCATCTCGAGTCATTGCAGGCTTAAGAGGTCACGTGATTCTCCTTCTATCAGACGCTAATGAACAAATAAAATCGGCCTTTGGCCTGTCGGATCAAGATGCTTTGTCGCTCATGCCAGCTAGACTTAACCCTATGAGTCCCTCTATTTATCTCTCTCCTCTAGCGCCCAGATCAAGGCTAACAAAATAAGGAATGTGGATTTTTATAATGCACTGGCCGTGAAATTGCATTTTGGCAGAATACACCATGATTTTCGATTTTGTATTGAATAAAATTCTCCGAAGACACGTTATCAATCTGATAACCAGAAGGGAAAAAGCGAACCCGAAGACAAAGAAAAACAAAAAAAAAAAAAACAAAAACAAAAAAAACACAAAAAAAACAAAAACAAAAAAAAACAAAAAAAAAAACACAAAACAAAATGAAAACAATAGAAATAAATAAATAAATAAATAAATACCGCAGATATAAGAAATAAAGTCAGTAGCAAATAAGGATCACTTGCGGTATTACCATATATATATATATATATGTGTGTGTGTGTGTGTGTGTGTGTGTATGTGTATGTGTATATGTGTGTGTATATGTGTGTGTATATGTGTGTGCATATGTGTGTGTGTATATGTGTGTGTATGTGTGTGTATATGTGTGTGTATATATGTGTGTGTGTATGTGTGTGTATGTGTGTGTATATATGTGTGTGTGTATGTGTGTATATGTGTGTGTGTATGTGTGTATATGTGTGTGTGTATATGTGTGTGTATACGTGTGTGTGTATGTGTGCGTGTGTGTATGTGTGTGTGTGCGTGGAGAGAGAGGTGGGGGGAGGGAACAAACCAAGTTATGTGTTCATCAACGTATCGTCTTATTGGATGAATAAAATTAAGAAAATAAAATACCAGTACAATATTTGAAAATATAATTTTTATGTAATGAAATGTAGTACTTTGTTCTACTCCAGAACGAAAAAAGTCGCTGGAAATTCAAAAGGCATAGCGTTGTGAAAAGAGTTTTTTTTTTACGTCATATAGCCGTTAATATATATAATACTAAAAGTCTATGGATCTTGTATGTTTGCAATCAGATTTCCGGTTTTCAACATCCGGTTGCGCATGCGTAAATAGCAACGTCTTCAATCCGTTATTCCAATTCCGGAATTTTTATATCGCTTTTAATACAAACAATTTCATTTAATTTGATCAAATAGTTATTTATATATACAAATAATACATAGATTCATAGATAATTATAATATATATTATAAAATCTATTTATCTATGAATCTATTAATAATATGAAATATTACCCTATACAATTTATGGAAAGAAAACACCTCTCACTTTCCCTCTAATAGATTTCAACACTCCTACTCCCTCTGTTTTCGTTACGTACGCGAGAAATAGTTACGTGTATGTGTGAGAGAGAGAAAAAGGGAGCGATGTAAAACTGGATAGAGTTATCCCCCTTAACTAATGCAGACCTTTTTACTAGAGGGCGTTATTACAAAAAAATTTCTTTTTCTTCTTCCCATGTTTTTTAAAGTCGTCTGCTTACATTTCCAAACGGAAAGCTGAATCGGTAAATGCACACATTTCTATTACATTAAATAGTGTTTTCCTTTACACAATGGGTACTGAATGTTTGCTTAAATTAAATGAAAAAAGTTACATTTTATTTTCATTTTCTATTTAAAAAGCCATTATTAACATGTGGAGAGTGTTTTTTTTATTATTCTGTACTTTCAACTAACAATTTCATTTAAAAGATGATATATCAAAATTTGAATTTAACTATAATAAGGATTATGATACCTGTTCAGTGCATAAGTATGACCAACCACTTATAATTCAGTAACTGTAATTTAAAAAAAAATAACAATTATAATAAACAGAACGACTCATAGAAATCTATCTATATTCTTTTTTCATTTTAATATACTTTCATAGAAATGCTTCTGTTATGTAAAAAAAAACTATTTTCTTTATGCCACAAGTGTCACGCTCATACATGAATTCCATAGCTAATATAACGTACTGACCCAACGGGTCACGGGTGGTCTAGTATATTTTAAAATTAACGAGGCAATTCATATTCTTTTTAGAATAAATATGTACGCTATAATTCAACTACAGAAGTGTGTCTGAAATGAAATAAGCGTATTGTTGTTATGTAATTTATTGACTAATTAATTAATTATTATAGGTGGTGTTCTTTCTGATGTGAAAGGGTTAACATGTGTCTGAAATTCATTTAATACGAGTTTACTTATCATGGCTTCACCTTTTTTAATTGTGCTTGAATTTGCGAGAAACGCTGACTAAAGAAGTCTCCGTCGCGGTGTGTTTGAAATAAATTTACCTATTTTTTGCTTGTAAATTTGGTTGGTTGTTTTTGTTTTATGGCATATGAGCCCTTTTCAGGTTATTTAATATCGAATCCAATGATTTTGAAGATAATTTTTTAATACGATATATTTTGTTTCAAGTATTTAACCCATAGTTGGGACTTCAACAAGTACTACCACTCCTGGTAAGAGTGGACCTGGGAGCAA
Organism: Euprymna scolopes; assembly: GCF_053919585.1. Lineage (NCBI taxonomy): Eukaryota > Metazoa > Mollusca > Cephalopoda > Sepiida > Sepiolidae > Euprymna > Euprymna scolopes. Next base: position 65,219,948 of record NC_136518.1, read on the forward strand.
TGACAATTAAAGGGTAGCTCCACACTCCCCAAAGCCCACAAGCCGGGCCTAACCATCGGATATAGTTTAAGGTCATATTCAGGCCCCTTTTGCTTGTTAAAAGTATTATTATACTAGGATAAATGAGAAAATAATGCATTCAGAGAATTACTATTTCATATATCATATATATGTTCATTGAGCCTTTTCTTTAATCTACATTGGGTTCCACCAACGTATATATATGTGCAATTTTGGCAAGGAACAGTGTATATGCTTGCATTGAAAATTGGTTTGTGTTGAGGATGTTTTGTTGTTTTTAATGTTTGTTTTATAGTTTGTGATGTATGATTGGATTTCCTAGCTTGTTTATAATGTTGCAAATTGTTGTATTTTCGGTGTAGGTAAAAAAAATGTCTGTTTATGAGAGAAGTGTCTGGTATATATGATCTTCGCTTATTTATCCTGGAAAATATTTGTGTGGCTTTTTTCTTTGCATTTTATATAAAATATGTGGGATATGGCAAAGTTTTCAAAGTATTTGTGAAGTATTTGAATTTTTCGTTCAGATATTTTGAATGCACATAAAAAATAATTATCATACGTGTTTTTATTTTGTTATTATAGCGAGTAGAAATGTATGTAATCATTTTTGTGTGTAGTTTTGTAGTGAACTTTGAAGGATAGTTTTTCATTGAATTTTATAATAAGTATGTCTAGAAAAGGTAATGAGTGATAGTTTTCTGTTTTGTTGGTGGACTTTATGAAAGGTTCGACTGAGTCTAATTTGTTTTTAATATTATCTATGTGCTCATTTTCAGGAAGAAAAATTCAAATCTCGTCAATGTATCTAAAATATTCTGTGTTTGGGGGTAATCTAAATATGAAAGGACGAGATTCTAGGAATTCTATAAAAAAAGGAGGCTAAAACTATACTAAGAGAGTTACCCACAGGAACACTAACATTTTTTGTTTTGTTTTTTGAAGAAATTGTTATTAAATTGAAAATAAGTAATGTCAGTTAAAAGTCTAATAATTTGTATAAAGGATTCGCGACAAAACGGAAAGTTCATGTTAGATTTTTTAGGTATGCACGGAGTAATTTGAAACATTTTTTAATGGGGACACTAGTGTATGATGATGTTATATATAAGCTGTGTTTTTTATGCATATTAACGTTTTTTTTTTATCTTGTTGAGTTAATCTCCAGAGTTTTTATGTGGGATGTGCTGATAGTGCCCATTAATGGAGTTAAGATGTTGGATGTGAGACATTATGGGCCGCATAGGGATATAAAGACAAAACCTCGATGAATACATAACTTGCTTTGTTTCTATTTTTATCTCTCTATCTCGTCGGAATACTATTATTCTCATCATTATATATATATATATATATATATATATATATATATATAAATATATATATGTATGTATGTATGTGTGTGTGTGTGTGTGTGTGTGTGTGTGTGTGTGTGTGTGTAAGTTTTAAAAGCCAAAAGCAATGCGGAAAGGATCGGAATAACAAGAGGAAATAAAGAAAAAGCAAACAAACGGTCCTTTCATATATTCCTTTACCAGCAATACTTCAAGCAAACTACCATTTACTTATATATATATATACATATATATATGCATATATATACATATATACATATATATACATATATACATATATATATATAAATATATATACATATATATATACATATACATATATATATACATATATAAACACAAACATATATATATATATATACATATATATGTACATATATATATATTTATATATATATATATTAGTAATGGGATGCTTCCAATATTTTTCCTGATTCCGATACTGTTGCCAATTCCCTACTAAGATGTGTATAGAAAAAAATACAAATAAAAACAATAGAAGAAATAAATAGATACAACAGATAGAGGAAATAAATTTAGTAACACACTAGTTTCTCTCTCTCTCTGTCTCTCTCTCTCTCTCTCTCTCTCTCTCTCAATATATATATATATATATACTAGCATGGTGACTCGATGTTGCACGGGATTAAATGACGATCAACGAATGCCCCATACACACACATTTTTATTCTCATCGAAATCGGTGAAATCTCCCATTTTTCAATCAAATCGATTGATTACTTTCTGTAATTGGGGATCTATCGCGGTGCAGCGGTGAAAAGCTCAGAGGCCTATCGCTATGACTTATTTCACAATACATTGTAGTCTAAATTGCACTGTAGAGAGCCTTCTGTTGATTTTATAAAATTATTTTATATATAATGGCTTGAATTAAAGTTTAAAATGCAAAAAGCCAAGCATCATAGTCTAATTGTGCTCTAAACAGAAACATTCAATTCGAATGCGCCCCTGTCATATTAAAGAACTGACTTTTGATTTTATATGTCGAGCCTTTCGACTTGTGTGATAATAAAACCACACAAAGGCACTTGTAATGCTAATGCTGTGTTAACCTCGATCCAAATCGCCTGCTCTGTCTTTCATCAGATATTTATTGATACTAATTTATTTATTGATACTAATTTATTTATTGATACTAATCGAAGGCATTCCAATACAAAATCTATCTAAACACACTGCCAAACATAAGAAGTTTTTTAGTGTGAAATTTCATTAAAAATATGCTAAATCGTTTTCGCGTCTATAGGGAACGAACTCACAGACACAAAGACACAAAGGCAAACTGATAAAATTACTTATGTATAATTTTATATAATTGTATTCCTTGATAAAAGCGCTGATTGAGTTTCATAAAAGGTATGCTGAGTCGTTTTCGAGTTTATAGGAAACGAACTCACAGACACAAAGACAAACTGATAAAGTTACTTTTATATAATTTTATATAATTGTGTTTCTCGATAAAAACGCTGGTTGAGTTTGAATAAAATAAATACACATACCCGAACGTGAACTCCACGTGACCAACGCACCGCTCCGAGATTTGAACAGATTATCGTAAAAACAAGCGGACTTCTACTGATTCTATGCTCCAACAAAAACATGGTAAAAAATAAAAAAAAGAAAGAAAGACATACTGATGATGAAATGTATCTTCGAAATATATTTATGAATTTCTATATAAATTTCAAACAAAATAAGTATCTGTTTATTTTGTAATAATGCGTTGTTTTCGCTTCAAACGTATCTAATACGTATTTATTTTATTTAAACGAAACAGCGCTTCTATCAAGCAACACAAACCCTAACGTGAACTCCGCGTGACCAACGCACCGTCCCGATATTGGAAATGACTACCGTAAAACCAGCAAACGGACTTCCACTGATTCCATGTCCCAACAACAACAACATGGCAATATATATATATATATATATATATATATATATATATATATATATATATATATATATATATATATATATGCCGTTGAACCTGGTCAGTATGAAATGGGTGACCATTTGGGAATTTCAGGTGCTGTAAATGCTCTCAGCTTATCTCGGCATTATTTCCAGTCGTCCTGGTCTTCTCCTTGCCACTGGACTCAAACAGTGCCGATTCAGGAGATGTGTGGTGGAGGATTGCGCCTCACAATTACACGCGTTACTGCCCCTAAGGGGTATCCTTTGTTTTTCAAAACTGAACGAAAGCATGGATATATATATATACATGCATATATATATACATATATATACATATACATACATATATATATATACATATATATACATATATGTATATATATACATATATATATATATACATATATATATATATACATACATATATATATGTTACGTTTATATATACATGTATATATATTTGCATATAAATAAATCTATAATATTAGTGGTACTATTTTTTGGTTTATTATTTTGGAATCCTTTGAGTCGTGGCTTCATAATTTGTGCATTCATTTTTTTTTTTTTTGCGAACTGTTATTCTCATCTTCATAGTTGCTTCAAATGGAAGATAACATTCCGCAAAAAGAATGAATGGCCAAAGTAATGGTACTAGTTGTGAAATGGTCTGGAAAATAAAACACGGCTAAGGCGTTTTAGGACATTTAGATAGAAGTGTTCAACTCTGTGACACTGCACACAATGATATAAACACATAAAAATGTTTGCCATGAAGTCATCAAGGAGGTTCTTTATTTTTTCATGGTAAATTAACGACAGTTTTAGATAATACGATGGAAGACAATAAAAAAAAACGTTTTTATTCATGAAAAATTATATTGGATTTGGCTTCCATTTTCAGCCTTACAAAATCGTGCCATTTCCTAAACGTTATCTACAACAGATTGTAGGATCACTCGATCAAGATTTAATTCTTCGATTTCATTCTTGATGTTTTCCTGCAATTTTGGTAGAATTTCGTAGTTCGTTGGTGTAAACGTTTTGTTATCTGGAATGCTACCAAAGGCAAAATAAGTTGTTCTTCTGTAATTAAGAACTTAAAACATTATTACAAACCCGTGAAATCTGTAGAGTTACGTGTAGACGAAAAGAATTAAAAAGAATAAAGAAAAAAAAAACGCCGTCTTTTTTCTTTTTATTCTTGAAATATTGTTACTTAATATGCAAATGAGATGCTTTCACTTGGATATAAAAAGCCCGATTTTTCAGAGACTGAGTTGATTTTGGATCTGAATGTCGGACTAAAAAGTGATGTCAGCAGTGCGTCGTGTACTAGAGTTGAAATTTTGGCACCGCACTTTAATTGTTTTAACCTCGCGTACCCTAACAGGAAAAAAAAAGCTAACAGGCAAAAAAAAAAAAAAAAAAAAATAGAAGAATACATTATTTTTCTATAAACTATTTGGTTTTCAGATTTCCTCTTTTATGGAAAAGAAATCGCCATTGTCTTCATCATATGATGTTAAAAATTCCATTAAGATATTTACAATCTATATATCTATTAGCGTTAGGATGCTTTATCGAAATTGGAATCGAGAATCGGAAAAATTGGAGCTTTTTGGGGTATCGGAATCGGTATCGGAAAAATTTGAGCCTATTTTCCGATGTCAAAACCGATTCCTTAAATTATCTATTTTATTTTGCTTTTATAAAACGTCTTCCATTGCTTGTAGTAATAATACAATAATAAATATTTATTGATTTAAACTTCCAGTGAGACTAAAATCTCTAGATCACACTCTCACAAGTGTGTTTTTACGTTTGAGAAAATACATGCACATTTAAGATGTGTTCTTACGGTAAACGGGACAGAATGACAACTGTATGGTAAAATATTTAGAGATTTATAAGAATCGGAATCTGTAATGGTATCGGAATCGGGAATTTTTTACCGAATCGATAATTGTACGGAATCGGGAAAAATATTGGAATCGTCCCATTACATATATCTATAAAAGTGAAATTGTGTGTGTGTGTGTGAGAGAGAGAGAGAGAGAGAGAGAGTGTGTGTGTGTGTGTGTGTGTGCGTGTGCGTGTGTATTTACATTTCCCTACCAAACTACTCTGCAATTTTCAGTCTACAGACTCGAAATTTGACACAAGGGGTATTGAGATTTGGGAAAATCTTTTTAATCGGTTTTCGAACAGAAAGTTGGCTATCAAAGGGCTCAAAGTTCAACAATTTGACCTTTGAACACTTGAAATTTTAGATGTAGTTTATTTGAACATGGATCAAACGTTTTATTTGATTTTAGCCCAAAATAATAAATGTTAAGGTGTAAAAATTGGGAGCAAAGTTAACAAAAACATTGACCTCTGCGGTCTCTACCGAATTACTCACCGATTATTTTTCTAAACATTTGAAATTTTACATAAAGTGTATTCAGATAAAAGGCAAGCTTTTTAATCGGTTTTTGGCCGAAAATTTGGCTGCCAAGAGGTAAACGTTCAAACTATTTGACCTTTGCGGTCTCTAGCAAAATATTCTGTCAATTTTGGGTCTAAAAATTGGAAAAATTACATAAAGGGTATTTAGATATGCAGCAAGCGTTTTAATAAGTTTTTGGGCGAAAGTTTGTCTGCCAGAGGTCAAAGTTTACAGAGTTGACCTTTGCAGATTCTATAAAACTCCTCCGCCAATTTTGGGTTTCAACGTTTGAAATTTTAGATGTAGGTTACTTGGACATGAGTCAAACTTTCTAATATATATATATATATATATATATATATATATATATATATATATATATATATATACATACGCATATAATGTTATGAACAGTACATAGGGCTCGAAGAAAGCCGGGCTGAACTGCTTATATTTTATAATTTAAAAATGATTACAATAAATAATAATCTATAAATATTCAGCCAATTTTGACATAAAGGGTATTCAGACATGTAACAAGCTTTTTAATCAGTTTTTGGACGAAAATCTGCCTGCCAGGCATTGACCTTTGCAGACTCTATTAAACTCCTCCCAAATTTTGTGTCTAAACATTTGACGTTTTAGTTGTAGGTTAGCTGGACATGAGTCAAACTTTTTAATATATATATATATATATATATATATATATATATATTGTGTATATTTAGGCAGCATTTTCTCATTTAGACAAATATTATTGAATAGCACGGAATTATTCTGTTTTACAATTTTCCTTTTTATCTTCTCCAATCTCCGAAATTGTATATGGTGGATCCATAATCACGAGCGCTTTCGACAGAAGTACTTCTATCATCATCAGGCATATTGTAGAAATAAATGTAGAGATTGTTCTTAATTTACTTATATATATATATATATATATTGTATTTATTGTAGAAATAAATGTAGAGATTGTTCTTAATTTACTTATATATATATATATATATATATATATATATATATATATATAAGTAAATTAAAAAACAATATCTACATTTATTTCTACAATAAATACAATATATATATATATATATATATATATATATATATATATATAAGTAAATTAAAAAACAATCTCTACATTTAATTCTACAATATGCCTGATGATGATAGAAGTACTTCTGTCGAAAGCGCTCGTGATTATGGATCCAACATATACAATTTCGAGAAGAACACAAAAAGGACTATTCGGAGATTGGAGAAGATAAAAAGGAAAATTGTAAAACAGAATAATTCCGTGCTATTCAATAATATTTGTATATATATATATATATATATATATATATATATATATATATATATATATATATATATGCACATAAAGTTATGAACAGTACATAGTGTCCGAGCAAAGCCGGGCTGAACTGTAACAAATAAAGAATCCTTCATGTTAAAAATTTTCCAGGGAGTTCTTGTTCAGTCTTCATTTTGAAATACTTTGATTTTGTGAAAAACAGGAAAATCTAAAATTAAATGTTTGTCTGTAGATTTACTTCCAGTTCCTTAAAGAATTTATCTTTTGAAATATTTTTTTTTATTTACATTTGTACGTTTACATTTTTATATATCAAGCCTGACTTGAATTGCTTTTATTAAGTCGAAGATACATTCTTGGCAATTAGTCCGATAGAGTTTTGATAATGTTCGATGTTATTGTTGATCTTGCATCTGTTGAACTGACACGGTTTAATGCAGTTTTAGAAGATCCAGCTCCTCAAGCGTTACGTTTTATGCGATGTTTGAAACGATGAAAATAATAAAAAAGAAGAAACGAATCCTATAATTTCATTTAACATTGAAACAGAATTATATATTCAAATACGAAATAGCTAAAAAGGTCACCGTGATCCATCGGCGACTTCTTTGTTATCCTGCATATATAACTCGTGTTCAAGCATTTCCATTGTTTTGCTATTTATGAAAAAGCGATTGTTTTGTGGTGTTTCGGCTCTTCCAAAGATTTTCATTGTTGTGTACAGGTTTTACCGACATAAACACTTCAAGCCAAACACTCTGAAAAAGCCGTGTCTTTTCCAGGCCCTTTCAAAAGCAGTGCTGTTGATGTCAATTTTATTAGAAACCTTCATTCAGTACATTTACCTTTTTAGGCTAGCACCTGGCATAAAAAAACCTATCCAAAGCTATGGCAGAAACCTAAAAAAAAACAAACAAAAAAAAAACAAAACAAACGACCTTCAGCTTATGGTGGAATGGGATTGTAAATATATGGTAATATTTAATACTATTAAGTCTAAGCCTCTTTCCTTTAAGAATTGGTACTGGATATAATCTTAAACTATATCCGATGGTAAGGCCCCAGTTTGCGGGCTTTGGGAAGTGTGGAGCCATTGCTCCCAGGTCCACTCTGACCCGGAGTGGTAGTACCTGTTAGGTTCCCAACTATGGGTTAAATAGAAACTGACTTGAAAAAAAAATTCTATTAAAAACTTTTTCTTCAAAATCACTGAATTTGGCATTACATAACCTGAAAAGGGTTGATATGCCGTAAAACAAAAGCAACCAACAACCTTTAACAATTGCAAAAACATATTCTTAATCACCGATTTGCTTGACAATTAGAACCCTGCCTGAGATCTCATCGTTCAAACACTTCGGCTAAACATTCGCAGCCAACACGAGTTGGAGCAAATATAGGGAGTACATTGACAAGGTTGGCTCTATGTACAGTGCTAGAAAACTAGTGACACATAAGTGTATCCTATATATAGATAGACGAGCAATCCGTCTATTTGTTCGATTTCTCTTTTCCCACACGCGATAACAAATAAAATGTTTTAATAATAGTTTTATGTGTCAGTCTCTCGTTTTAAATAAGCATTGTTTCATAAATATAATTCGAGTCAGCAGTCGATGAGCACCTAATATATATATTTTTTTCAATTCTCATCAGTTTGTTCAAGTTGGGGTGGGGCATTCTACCAGATGCCGAACATTCTCCTACCATCTTATATATTCCAACCGAGAGATCTTTTTAAGATCCTGACCATCCTTTTAAGTGCAATTGTTTGAATCTCTCTTGCACTTTGTTCACCGGGTATACTTGAGAGATAGTTTTTGAAATAGTTTCCTGAGTCCAGCTGCTCCTATAATTACTGAAATGATAGGGATCTTCCTAAGATTCCAGTTTCTTTTCATGTCATACCTTTGTATTTCATTTTCTTTTGGCATCTCAGGTCTGTTTAATCCGGCATCATTGAGGATACTTATCTCTATTAAGCTCGCCTCTTTCTCCTTCTCACCCTATATAATTATGCCATGTTTTGTAGCCCCGTTTTCTAGGTACGTAGTTGTATGGATATTGTATAGTCGTAGTGAATAGCGTATGCCACTTTTAAGTGATATTTCTGATATATGTTCCCACGACTTGCTGCTACATTCAATATTCAACTTTTTACGGATCGACCAGTCACACACAATGGTGAGCTAAATATATAACACAGTCATCGTTGAGGATGATGACAGGATTTATAATAAGGTTCCCAACTTTACCAGCATCCGTTTTACTAGCCAGTCTCCCATTTCTATTTATTTTCCCAACATAAACAAGTATTTTGCACGGTGACGCTTCACAACTAATAAACCAATTTTTATGAATCAACATTCTTCTTTGAATGATTCAATTCTGTTGGCAGTGCTTCTTTCTATTTTTTCACGAACTTATATGAGGGACTACGTGAAGGTCTCCGATATCTACAAGATAAACTAGTTTTATGGTACTGATAGGATATAAATTTGACAGAGCCCAGCACAACCATCTTATTATCAAACAGATGCGCGGTGACATTGTGGACATACGCTTACAGGGAGGAGATTCATAATTCTACCATAAAGACTTGGGAATCCTTTCAACACCAATAGAGTTAAATAAAAGACTGGGTTATTTCACTTGGTTTCATGTGTTGGAAAGCCCAATACTGTTCATTACCAACCCCATATGGCAGTGAATGATGTGAACATATGACTGCCGCAACAAATAAACATCTGCCTCAGGTTAACTTATCAATAACAGATTGAGATTTTCTCTACTTTTTAGAAAGCTAAGAAATGTTTAAGTGCGTGCTAATTACAAAGAGGCAATGTAAAACGTAATGTTAAATACTATATAACATGTTCGGGAATGTGAAGAAAGATTCAGAAGAATCAGTTAAAATAGTCATAAAAATCAATCATTCTGATATTAACTTATTTTTGGAATACATTCAGGACACCATTTTGAATTTAATTGAAAGTGAGCAGGCGGTTATTAATTTTAAGAAACGTATAACTGTATGTAAGAATCAGTGCGGGCAAAAAAAAAATGCAATATTAACAGTGTTATAAAAAGAATTATACCTGTAAATATTTGCACACAGTGATGTGAGGCAATAAGAGTACTTAATTGATAGGAAGTGAATGCCATTTCCCTCTAGTATTATAAAAAGTACGTGCCTGGAAGAAGCAGTTTATCAATAATATAACATTTTAAGATAAAGGACATAAGTATTAGTAATAGTTTTAATTCATCAATTTCTCTTTTCCTAAAAGCAGTGCATGTTTGAACAGTACCTTGACTCGGTTTTCTTGTCAATGGTTGACCCGCGCCTTTATGCCACGTAGATTCGACTGAAGAAAGACCTAACAGAAGACACAGAAGTTCATGGAGTTTATAAAAGAAAGAAAATTGGATACATGCATGATATATATATATATATATATATATATATATATATATATATATACATTATATATATGTATGTATATATATGTATATATATATGTATATATACATTATATATGTATATATATGTATATATATATATATACATTATATATATATGTATGTATATATGTATATATATATGTATATATATACATCTTTTTTAACAAAGCGCTGGTTTCATTTCCTGAACCAGGAAAATGTGTACTCGCAAAGTCAATTACATATAATAATCAAACAAATAAATCACAAGTTAATTTCTCTTTTTATCTGCCTCCTCCTCTCTCTTTGTATTAAATTAAATACTACTACTATTACTACTTCTTGACGTGATATTCTCCTTGGTTTATAATAGATCAATTATTTTTTATTCTTTCCTCTCTTTATTATATTCGAATTTATAAAAACACTCGGGAAATAATAAGATATATAGATAAATAGACAGAGAGAGAAAGAGAGAGGGAGCGAGAGAGAGAGAGAGAAAGAGAGAAAAAGAGAGAACGACGCAAGTGAGAGTTATAGATACTGTGAGACAAGGTGAAAGTTATAGATAGAAACATACTAAGCAATAGATCACTTGGTGAGTGAATTGCAAATTGCATTTAAGCCCACTTAAAATCGAATTATGTAAAAATATCACTAAAACCTCCAACAAACTATAGTATATATTTCGTATGGTTAAGATATATAGAAAAATAACCTAAGCAAAACAAACGTTGATTAACCCACCTTTACTAAATGTGAGATATTATGTTAATCTATTCTTTGATGAACAGTATTACCCATATCTATATCATATTAGTTTTTGCATCTTTTAAAATTTAACATGCCTAGCTTTTCACTATGACGTAATATACATGATCCATCTTACACTCTACAAACCAAGTACATTTTGTATTTTCCGTTTAATTACTGTAGAAGCGCCTTGTAATTTCCCCAAATTACGATATATATATATATATATATATATATATATATATATATATACTACATATATTTATATTATATATATATCTTTATATATATATGTATATATATTTATATGCATATATATGTATTTATATGTATATGTATATATTCATATATATATACCATATATATATTTATATGTATATATATACAATATATATGTACATATATGTATACTATATATATACTATATATATACCATATATACACATATATATACCATATATATACATATATACCATATATATACATATATATACATATATATATATACCATATATATACATATATATACCATATATACATATATATACATATATATACCATATATACATATATATACCAGATATATACATATATATACCATATATACATATATATATACCATATATATACATATATATATATACCATATATACATATATATACCATATATATACATATATACCATATATACATATATATAACATATATATATACATATATATACCATATATATACATGTATATATACCATATATATACATATATATATATGGTATATATACATGTATATATACCATATATATACATATATATACCATATATACATATATATACCATATATACATATATATATACCATATATATACATATATATACCATATATATACATATATATATAACATATATATACATATATATATGCTATATATGTCTACCATATATATATATATATATATATATATATATATATATATATATATATATATACATTATACATTTGCTAGTATCTTTCTTTTGATGAGAAGAACGCATTTAATTGAAACCATCATTCGGCAGGATATTCAAATAAGATGTATTGAAATTTTCTTTAATCCGCGAAGTTTCAAGGAAATTCGTGCTTCTCATCAGAGAAAAGACATTAACAAATGAATATTATGACAAAGTTATGAATTTGCTAGCACTGGCATTATTGGAATTAGCATTACATGAAAGTTAGTAAAATATAACCTGCCTAAAAAAACAACTTTTGTGAAATGAGTTAAAAAAAATGGGGTGAACATTAAAAAATAAAAAGATAAATTAAATGCAAAGGAAAAAATAAAAGAAGGAAAAGATATGAAGAGTTAAATATTATCAAAACGAAATGATATTAGGACACAATGTTTCTATAAGAAGAATCTGGAATTGCACAAGTAAACTCCAATTATAATCCAATATGTATTACAACAACAATCCAAATATGTACGATACAGGTTTGTAGAAAAAAACATTTGAAAGTAGTTAAGGAATAAATACTTTTTTAAGTCTCTTAATATTTTTCCCGTATGAGCAATTCAGTCGACAAAAAAAAAAAAAAATAAAAATAAAAAACAGAAACATAAGTAAAAAGATAGAAAAGATGCTAGGCGTTCACGACCCAGACAGTTTGCCCTTGAAAATAAGGTTATGTGTAAAAATTAATAATGATGAAAATAATAAAGCTAATAATAATAAAAATGATAAAACACACACACACACACACATACACACACACACACACACACATATATATATATATATATATATATATATATATATATATATATAATGATGAGAATAATAGTATTCCGACGAGATAGAGAGATAAAAATAGAAACAAAGCAAGTTATGTATTCATCGAGGTTTTGTCTTTATATCCCTATGCGGCCCATAATGTCTCACATCCAACATCTTAACTCCATTAATGGGCACTATCAGCACATCCCACATAAAAACTCTGGAGATTAACTCAACAAGATAAAAAAAACGTTAATATACATAAAAAACACAGCTTATATATAACATCATCATACACTAGTGTCCCCATTAAAAAATGTTTCAAATTACTCCTAAAAAATCTAACATGAACTTACCGTTTTGTCGCGAAACCTTTATACAAATTATATAGACGTTTTACTGACATTAGTTATTTTCAATTTAATAACAATTTCTTCAAAAAACAAAAAAAATGTTAGCGTTCCTGTGGGTAACTCTCTTATTATAGTATAAGCCTGCCTTTTTATAGAATTCCTAGAATCTCGTTCTTTCATATTTAGATTACCCCTAAACACAGAATATTTTAGATACATTGGCGAGATTTGAATTTTTCTTCCTGAAAATGAGCACATAGATAATATTAAAAACAAATTAGACTCAGTCGAACCTTTCATAAAGTCCACATACAAAACAGAAAACTATCACTCATTACCTTTTCTAGACATACTTATAAATGATAAAACACACACACACATATATATATATATATATATATATATATATATATATATATATATATATATATATATATAGTGCAAAGTTTTGTTGAACATTCAAAGACTCACGTTTTTGTTTTTATAACCTTCGTTTATTTCCTGGATTTTTCCATTACAGCTGTTTCATTAATGAGTGACAATTTTACGATTTATGTTTCCGTAAAAATATCCTGTCCCCACCAACTTCTTCAGATGTTTATCCATTAGATTTTTACAACAAATGGTATATTTTTAACACGCTGGACATCGTATTCGGGTAAAAAGATTTCCAGAACCATGCTTCCTCACTTCCTCCATCTTTTGGTGTTATGTAAAGATAGTTTTCCGTTTTAACCCGTACTTTCGTATTTTTATTTTTATTTATTAATTATTTATTTTTTTTTTACTTTTCCCTGTTTTTCCTATTTGTTTTTTTTTTCCAATTATCATAATTTTATATAATTTTATTCCTTTATTTATGCGTATTTGCTTTAATATTTTATTTGTGCTTATTGTTTGAATTCGTATTATATTACCCGATGCAGGAGAGGTCACTCTCGTGGTACAATTTTTATATAGGATTAGGATATATATATATATATATATATATATATATATATATATATATATATATATATATGAATTTACAAAAGAAAGTAAATAAAATTAAATGAAGATGAATATTTGCTCAACTGTATTTTCCACCGTCCATTCTCTCTCTTTTTTTCTCCCTCACTTTTTTCCCTCTCTCTCTCAGCTGTCGAAAAACTAAAAAAAGAAAATGACCTCATGCTCCCAACTCCTCCTTTTCCTAGCAGTTTCTGTCCTCCTATGAAAATTAATGCCATATGTATATTACTGAATCTTCTAAAAACGAAGATTTTTTTCTTTTTCCTTCCCTTCCTCATTCCGTCCCTCGACAGGATAGATACAGGAGAATTCGTCTGTGTGAGTAACTTTCTTCATTACTTTCACTACGTAATCAAGTTCTCTAATATTCTAGTTCAATTCCGCTACATAATAGTCACACAGATAACCCAGAGGTGGTTTTCTTTATCCAATGCTTCTTCTATGTATAGGTACTTTCTCTTCAGATAACTCATCTGAAGAACTGTTATTTGGCGCAGACGCGTTGTCTTTTTCTTTTTTGATAGTAATCAACCTCGCTCTCTGGGTTGGAGAATCGTTGTCACTGTCGGCCTCTGTGGTATCCGGGCCAATGACGGGACGCAGATCCCTTATATGGCGAGGCATCCCGTCGACAAGAACGTTCGCGTGCATAAGGGGTCGCGCACGGTCCAGTTGGGGTCTTTACACAGACACGATCACCCACATTGTATCTATTCTACTGCTGCTGTTCGGGCTGAAAGGGGTTCATCAATAGCCTTCCGTCGAACGCTGTTACGATGAATCGGGTTAACTGAGGCAGACAGTCATGATACATCATTCTTATGGGTTTTAATAGACTGCTTCAAATCACTTCACACTCCGATGAAACCGCCCCATTATGTCATTGCCGAAAGGGTCTTATGTACAACGAAAGTGTATCTCATTCAATCAGAAAGTTCTCGAATACCTTGAGACAGAATGCTGTATCGTTGTGACAAACATTCTTGCCAGCGTTCCACAACCGCAAACAAGATTCATAAATGACTAGTAAAATCACGCCAGAGTAAGAATCGCGTGGTCTGCAGTCAATGAGATACATATAGTGTTTGCTATTAGTACTGGATTAAATCCATTCCCACCCGAAACAAAATTTCGCGAACGTCCAAGTTCACTTTTGACCAATGGTTGGTCAACCGACTGGCATTTTTCGAGATTTCAACAAAATATATATCGACTGGAATTTTTCGCAATCTCCACAATGTATATACCGACTGGCATTTTTCGCAATTTCAACAAAATATATATCGACTGGAATTTTTCGCAATTTCCACAATGTATATACCGACTGGCATTTTTCGCAATTTCCACAATGTATATACCGACTGGAATTTTTCGCAATTTCAACAAAATATATATCGACTGGAATTTTTCGCAATTTCCACAATGTATATACCGACTGGCATTTTTCGCAATTTCCACAATGTATATACCGACTGGCATTTTTCGCAATTTCAACAAAATATATATCGACTGGAATTTTTCGCAATTTCCACAATGTATATACCGACTGGCATTTTTCGAGATTCAAACAAAATATATACCGACTGGCATTTTTCGCAATTTCAACAAAATATATATCGACTGGAATTTTTCGCAATTTCCACAATGTATATACCGACTGGCATTTTTCGCAATTTCCACAATGTATATACCGACTGGAATTTTTCGCAATTTCAACAAAATATATATCGACTGGAATTTTTCGCAATTTCCACAATGTATATACCGACTGGCATTTTTCGCAATTTCCACAATGTATATACCGACTGGCATTTTTCGCAATTTCAACAAAATATATATCGACTGGAATTTTTCGCAATTTCCACAATGTATATACCGACTGGCATTTTTCGAGATTCAAACAAAATATATACCGACTGGCATTTTTCGCAATTTCAACAAAATATATATCGACTGGAATTTTTCGCAATTTCCACAATGTATATACCGACTGGCATTTTTCGAGATTTCAACAAAATATATACCGACTGGCATTTTTCACAATTGCAACAAAATATATATCGACTGAGCTTTTATTCGCAAATGACATGAATATGTTATAAATATACTTGTAGTATTTTAATTGTTTAAAAAAAATAAAGTATATGCTCTGAAAGTGCATTCAATTTTCATTAAGTTTAAATAAATTTGCAAATAAAAAATATATATATTGTATGTATACACGAGTGCACGATGCTTTATTCTTAAGAAGGAGTAAAAATAAGAGCGTTATATTTAATGTATATGTGCTAAAGAACACCAGAAGAACATCGGAAGCGTCGATTTTGAATCCGAACTAAAGAGACCAATATCTGGTTGGATATTGAAGATGCTAATTCCATAGAGTAATATATGAACAGAAGTTGATGAAAGTCCGATATAGGCGACCAAATATAGATTCATTTTGTTCGGATATGAAACCGATGGTACTGATGTTGTTCTTATATTCTGTACAAACACACACGAGCATGCGGTCATACACGCACACACACACGCACACACACATACACACACACACACATATATATATATATATATATAGTGTGTGTGTGTGTGAGAGAGAGAGAGAAAGGGAATAAATATTGAGAAGGAAAGAAAGAATGGTTGATAGAAACATTTAGACAAAGAGAAACTGGCTTCGCATTTCGCTAGTGCTAAATGGAATTACTTACCGTTGATAACCTGCTAAAATAAATCGATTTTCCAATTATCTTCTGACGAAAGACTGGTACTCAGAGCAGAGATTGCTCCCCGAGGGCCAACAATAAATAATTAAGTTTTTTTTTTTTCTTGTTTTAGTCAGATTTCTTTTTGATATTAAGGACGTGATACGCATGCGTAGTGACGTCGGTAAATACGAGAGGAAAATCGCCATTATTTGTTTTCGCTTTCTTTATTTTACTTTTTTGTTTCATTGAGTTTTACGTTTTTTATGTTTTTTTTTATGAAGAACCGCCGTACTAAAATCAATCATACTATATGATTTGCCACATCTATCTATCTATCTATCTATCTATCTATCTATCTATCTATCTATCTCCTCTCAGAGCTATCTATCTATTTATCTATCTATCTATCCATTCTAAAATATCTATTTGTTCATTCTCCTAAATCTATCTATCTATCTATCTCTCTATCTATCTATCTTTCTATCTCTCTCTCTCTATCTATCTATCTATCTATCTCCTCTCAGAGCTATCTATCTATTTATCGATCTATCCATTCTAAAATGTCTACTTGTTCATTCTCCTAAATCTATCTATCTATCTATCTATCTATCTATCTATCTATCTATCTATGTATCTCTCTCTCTCTCTCTATCTATCTATCTATCTATCTATCTATCTTTCTATCTATCTATCTATCTATCTATCTATCTATCTATCTATCTATCCTCTCTTTTAATTTTTTATAACACGTGATATTTATTTTTGTACTAAGTTAGTTGCTGTTTTTTTTTCGATTTTACGATTCAATAATTACTTGGCATCTTCAAACTTAAGAATTTATAGTTTCTCGCCTCGGCCTAATCTACGCGGGTTGTTTAAATAACATAATGTCCGATAACATCGTAACATTTTCTTTTCGACACTACGCGACTGTCCGTTTTCTATGAGACTGAAATAATTGTTCAATAATAATGTCTTACAACTGCATTTTTTATTATTAAATGTACGTTTGTGCTTATAACAACTCGTTTTGAATTTTCAGCAGGTTGTCCCATGTATATTATTATGCGAATGCCCTTAGTTAAAGCAGTTATTTTTTACAGGACAATGTGCATTGAATTTTTTCAGTTACAGTTTTCCCCTTTGTTATTTACTATTTCATTTGGGTAATTACACAATTCCTTCCCGAGTTAATTAATATTTTGTTATCATGATTATCATTGTAATCATCACTATTATTATAATCATCATTGTAATTATCATGGTTATCATTATTATTGGCTCACATGGGGGCTTCACACAAGTCAACAAACGATCTGATTGGAAACCTGTGGTGTTCTCTGGAGGCTGAGTGGCAACAAGTCTCCCCAGACGTCCAGTTCTCTTCACCTCCTTCGATGGCATTTGCAAATGAATTGCACCATCGCGACAGCCTCTTACCGTTGATTTCTCGCCGGCAGTGGCCATCGCTTTATACTGGAATTTGAGTAGCATTAAGCCTTCCCAAGGTCCCAGTTATTATTATTATTATTATTATTATTATTATTATTATTATTATTGCAAATTATATAGAACCAGTGCCAATTACGTTGTGTTATCACAACACCTGTGTACTATTGACTTTTTGCTAGCATCAACTGCATGTGTTCTTTGCGAGTTTAGTGCCAATAAACTTCCCCAAGGTTCTAGTATTGTTCACATGCTTTCGGTAGAAGTTTGATTGGTGCTCTACCATCTTGGTGTTTTCACGGTACTTGACCCTTCACAACAGTTTATTATTATTATTATTATTATTATTATTATTATTATTATTATTATTATTATTATTATCATTATTATCATTATTATTATTATTATTATTATTATTATTATTATTATTATTATTATTAACCATGTTTTCTATGCATCTTTATTTTTTTTATATTACTGTTTTTTATTATTTTACGACGTTGCCCGGGTGTTTGGAAGTGTGCGTTGAACAAAAAAATTTTAAAAAATATTGTAGTAGGCAGTCAGGCTCGAACTCGTGCCGCGAAAGAGGAAAAGAACGTGAAAAAAAAGTGAGGTGTTTGCTGTTGCGTCCATCACAAAACCGGAAGTGCCGAACGTCAAAATTAAGGCTAGTCAACCGAAAAGAGTGGATGACGTTCGAAAATATCTGCGAATAAAAGCGACCCCTCCTTGTAGGAAACTGCCGCAATGAGAGTGAAGGAATTATTGTTTTTGGCCAATTCTTCGATGTTTGTCGTCTGAAGGGTGGAGGTTTAAAACGATGCCAGTTTCGTCGCATTCCGACGCGTCCGGTTTTAGGCATACATACATACATACATACATACATACATACATACATTTAAGCAATTTATATTATAGACTAGCCTGAGTGCCCGGGTGTTTATAGGTGTGTGTTGAGCAAAAAAAAAAAAAAAAATTGTAGTAGGCAGGCAGGCTTGAACCCCTGACGCGAAGGCTAAAAAAAAATTGAGGTGTGTGTAAGGGTGTTGGTTGAGTAAAAAAAAAAAAAAAAAAAAAGTTGTAGTCGGCAGGCAGGCTCGAACACGTTCCGCAAAGGAGGAAAAGAAAGTCAAGCAAACAAAACAAAACAAAAAAAAACATGACGCGTTAGCTATTGGGTCCATCGCCACACTGGAAGTGACGTAAGTTTAAATTAAGTCTAGACAATCGAAAAGAGGGGATGACTTCCGAAAATATCGGTGAAAAAAAAGCGACCCTCCCTGTAGAAAGGATGAGGATGCAGTAATTAATGTTTTTAGCCAATTTTTCGATATTTTTCGTCTACAGGGTCGCCCTTCAAAATGATACCGATCTCGTGAAAATCTGTCGCCTCTGTTTAAAGTTTTAGGCAAACACACACATATACATACATTTAAACAGAAAGGTGAGATTTATATTATAGAATATTGTAGGCTTTTATTTTTCTATGTAAATTTTTACGCTAATACCATATTTAAGTGAATATCTATTAATTTATATTCTTACTCCAACAATTTCGTTGCGTTTTAACATATTTTAAACTTTACTAAATTCTATTTATTTTAATCACGTCGCATTTATTCCTTTAATCCGCCGTAAGCTTATATGAAGCATTTTTGTTGCTTTCATTAATTTTCGTTACAAGTTATTCTTTTTGGAATTGTTTATTTTCCTGCGGGGAAACGAACGCCTTATACCCGTGTAACCCTTCGGGCCGAGATCAAAGTGTAGTATCTGTTATGATGTTACACTTCAATTTTTTGTTCTCAGTTAGGGGAAGAGAAATTCTTAACGACTGAGGTTATTTTTATTTTTATTCTTTTTCTCCATATTAAAAAAAAAACGCCTCTGGTGTCTAACTCTGCCCTCGCGGGGAGGAAAAGTAAATAGGAACATTACTTAGCCGTTTTCATTCATAGGGAGTATAAGCGAATCACCACCTTCCCCACAAAAAAAAAAAAATTAAAAAAGAAAGAGTAAAACTAAGAAAGAGAAATAAAAGATAGGGCGAAAAGTGACGTGGGAGAGAGAGAAAAGCGGAAAGAAAATAAAAAAAAGGGCAGACACGATAGAGAGAAAAGAGAGGGGGGAAGAAGACAGGATGTAAAGAGCGAATGAAAATGGCAGTGTCTCTGATGGGTATATATGCTGATGACACCACGCTCTATAACAGACACGAGGAGAAAACAAATGAACACATCTCTAAGGATATGGCAGAAACACTAGAGCAGTGGTTCTCAACCTTTTTTTTTACTCATGGACCCCTTTTCCCTTCTATTTATCTTGGTGTACCCCTTTATAACTATTGGTAATAAGACAATCTTCTATTTTTCACTCATATAAATTTTGAGGTTTTAATAATAAAAGAAATATTATATAATTAAGCTTTATTTTTAAAATGAAAACTAATTTAATGCAAACAAAGTATTCTACAACAACTATAATAATTATGCTAATTTTGTTATGTTTTGCCTGTAGACCCCCCAGAAATATTCCATGAACCCCTAGGGTCCATGTGGACCCCCGGTTGAGAACCATTGCACTAAAGGAAGACCTCCAATCTGTAGTGGAATGGGGGACATAAATGGTTGGTCACATTCAATGCTGCCAAGACTAGGCTTGTTTCCTTCAATAATTACAATAAACCTTCTCTGCCACCAATAGCAATGGCAAAAGACACATCATCTGAAAGTGCTTCTGTTTAAAAAAAAATGATTTGCTAAAATTTTATTATCTCCCTTGCCGGTGTATCGTAAAACATTCCTCTGTAAAATTTTATTCTTTTATATATAAAAGAAAAAAGTTATTTTTAAGGTCAGATTTTTTCGATTTCCGATACTTATCGGATGAATTCCTGTATAAACATACTAAGAATACTATCAGATATAAAAATTATTTTGTACGAAATTTGCAAAAGATAGGCTCAGCCGTTTCGGAACCTATGAGGAAGTAACTCTCACACGCACACAAAGAGACTTTTATATATTAGTAGAGATCGATATCTTATTTTGTAGCCAGCGATGTTAGTTTTATGTAAAAAAAAAAAACAGGTTTTTACTAATTTATCCTTTTTTATTAAAATTAGTTTGATTAATTAATGTTAATATCGCGAAAAATAAAGTCAAAGCTCTTTGTAAATGAAAAGATGGAACATTTTAAAGCTGACGGTCAATGATTATATAAAGACTAGTGTTGGGACGATAAGTCGAAATTGGGAATCGGAAAAATCGGAATATTTAAAGGTATCGGAATCGGAAAAATTTGTGCATATTGTCCGATGCCCAAACGATACTTTTCATTTTTTTTTTACTTGAATGTGTTTAAAGCAAACTTTTCCTTTGCTGGTAAAAATTATAAAATAATAAATATTTATTGATTTTTAACTACCAATAAAACTAAAACTCGATAAATGATCCCACACAAGTGTATTTTTCACGTTTAAGAACATATCTCCACATTTAACGTGCATTTTTACGGTAATCATGGAAAATAACAACTCTATAGTTGAATATTAAGAGATTTATAAAGAATAGGAATCGGAATCGGTAATTGTATCGAATCGGGAATTTAGTATGGAATCGGTAATTGTATTGGAATCGGAAAAAATATTGGAATCCTCCCACCACTAATAAAGATATTATAGATATCTTTTCAAGCGCAAATCCGATCGCTTAGTAAGTAGAACTGCTGATTAGCAACTAGATAATTGTCGATTCGATTCTTGGTTTAGTATAGGTGCTAGTCTAGACGCACTGAAGAGCTTTGATACAGCGAAACAATCTGTAGATACCGTATATATAGAGAAAAGGTGATAGATAGATAGATAAGTAGATAGATAGAGAGAGATAGAGAGAGAGAGAGAGAGAGAGAGAGAGAGGGAGAGAGACAGGCAGACAAACAGACAGACAAACAAACAGGCAGACAGTTAGACAGAGAGAAGCTGGACAATGCAATTACAAATGGATAACGGCAAGCATTAATTTATTACAGACGGTTTAAAAATTCTTATTCAGAGTATTCTTTTCGACCTTTGTATTTCAACGCATTATATTATTTTTGTAAATCATAGCAGCCCATTTTTATATCATTATATAAGTTTTTTACAGAAAATGATAGTATCTATTCAGTAAGTTTATTACATTAAAATGAATTCCGTTAACCTTTCGAAAATTAAATGTGTCGAAATTCCCCATTTTCCCAATTGATTTTGCTATCCGTCTATTCATCTAATATATAAAGTACCAACGTCGGTCAAAAAAAACATATCATGGGCCGTCTGTTAATATTATATAGATAAACAGGTATAGGTATACAATACTAACATTATACAAGCAAGAGGAACATTTTTTATAAATACCAGGTCATATCTGCTCATTGAGTAGTGTCGGTGCTTGGTTATATTAATTTCTATCTTCACCTAGCTTTTAACTGATGAGGTAACCTTCTTTCTTGTAATACAATGGCGTTCTGAATATAAGAGTATAGATATATTTATACATATATGTGTGTACATAGTAAACTTCCAAAAATTGAACAGATCATTATGAATTTTGAAGTATATATTTATAGCAATCCGGTGAGTAGCATAACCAATTATTTTTTCGTAAACCTTAGCATTTAGTGCGTGCATCAACTTAAACTGCCCCCACCCCTCCAAATTTTCAAAATAAAATACGTAGATTAGAAATAAAGTTATAGTGAAAATAATTGCTCGACGTCAAATTGTGAATTATCCACAGGAATGCATTTTTATATAAAACGATCTGTGCGTGCGCATAAGTGTCGACAATATGTACGTGCTTGGTAAATCCTAAATCATTGAACGTGAACTTATGAGAAATGGAATATATATTCTAGGCAAAATGATGAGTAACCGGAGCATATTATTTATTTTTAAACTTTACTATTGAGGAAGAAAAGTGCACCAAAAGCGTACTATACCCTAAAGAAATAAATCATTACAATTTAAAATTAATGTTATATTTACTACTTTTACCTGTCCTGGGACGAGTATTTTACAAGTTGTATATGTAATGCTATTATACCATATTGATTTTGCATTGTTTTTATATGGCTACCTTATATATTATACATGTGGATACACCTCAGGAGTTTATTTCAAATTTAAAGGCCGGCAGATCGAGGAAAATGGTATTTCGTACTTAAGTGCGACCGATAAACGCTCGGAGAATGTCATACTTGTGCATGATCGTATCTAAATAATAAAGGAAAGAACCCGTAAAAAAAAAAAAATGCTCCTACCCAGGTTGTGCCCATTCCTCCACCTTCTCCTCCTCATTTTCTTCTTCCGCCTTCCCCTTTTTCTTCTCCACTTCCGGTCGAAGATGCGCGCGTGCAAATGCCTGAATACCAGCTCGTTTGGTGAGGAGACTGGGTTACCAGTTGTTTTCTATAGTGATGGTGATAGTGGTGGTGGTGGTGGTGGTGGTGGTAGTAGTAGTAGTAGTGGTGGTGGTAGTAGTGCTGGGTGTTCGTGTGTGCCGTCGAGATCTCGCTGTGTGCTCTCGCCAAACGATGAAGATGAGATGTGAGGTACTGTTGTCTATGACTCAGGCACTGGAATGTTGGTGAAACTGAGGCAACATTCCAATACATGAGACAATAGAAATCAGCAGGTGGTAATATAGAACCAAAATGCCAAAAAACCGAAGAGTTATCTCCAATGTTTGTGTGTGTGCCGCGTGCTTCCTCCCTGCTTCAAATACGTGAAAAAGAAACCGTTACAAAATCTGAGATGGGGAGCGATTAACACCAATGACATTAATTTTGTTCAACTATATATATATATATATATATATATATATATATATATATGCATATATATATATATATGCATATATATATACATATATATACATATATATATGTACATATATACACCCACATATATATATACACATATATACATACATATATGTATACATATATATACATATATATACACACATATATATACATACATATATATACACACATATGTATACATATATATACATATATATACATATATATACACACATATATATACATACGTATATACATATATATATATAATGTGCATATATATATATATATATTAGTGTTGGGACGATTACTCGAAATCAGAATGGGGAATCGGAAAAATCGGAAGATTTGGGGTATCGGAATCGGCATCGAAATCAGAAAGAAATTGATGCCTATTTTCCGATGCCAGGACGATTATTTACATTGTCTTTTTATATTCGATTTTGTATAAAGTAAAATCTTCCATTGTTAGTAATAATGATGAAATAATAGACATTTATTGATTTTAAATTACAAGTAAAGCTAAAATCCATAGATTACTCTTCAAAAGTGTATTTTGACGTATAGAAAAACTTATGTATATTTAACATTTGTTTTTACGAAAATCGGAGAAAATAACAATCTTATAGTTACATAATTAAAGATTTATAAAGAATCGAAACCGAAATCGGTAATTGTATCGGAATCGGGAACTTAGCAAGGAATCGATAATTGTATCGGAATCGGGAAAAATATTGGAATCGCCCCATTACTAATATATATATATATATATCTCTGGTCCTCCCTCGCCAATCTTTCACGAGAAACACCCGTCTAGCTGAATCCACTGTGAAAAATTTCCCCCACTCTATATCTGTGCCTTAATCAAAACGCGGATTCCATGAACAAAGCTTCTTTCTTAGAACTGCACGCCTGTGGAACTCTGTTCCGTCTGCCTGCTTCCCTCCGGACTACAATTTGGATGTCTTCAAGTCCAATGTTAACAAATTCCTAATGAACCGCCCCCTTAAGTAAACACTTCAGCAAATCTCCTTACTAACTCAATGTACTTGCAATAACCCTTATCCCTGAGTGGCTTCCGGGCCTTGATAAGTGGTGATCACTGTGTAAAAAAATATATATATATATATATATATATATATATATATATATATATATATATACGTCCAAGGATGGAATACTGTTGCCATATCTGGGCAGGAGCTGCTAAAACAGCCTATCCTGCCTTGACAGACTACAAAATAGACTTCGTGGCTTAGTGGGGGATGCCCTTTTCTCTACCCTGCAACCTCTCCCCCACAGAAGAGACGTTGCGAGCCTATCCTTGTTTTATCGTTATTTCCATGGCAGGTGCTCGTCTGAACTCCAATCTCTGGTCCCCCCCCCTCGCCACTCTTTCACGAAAAACACCCGTCTAGCTGAATCCACTGTGAAAAATTTCCCCCACTCTATATCTGTGCCTAAATCAAAACGCGGATTTCATGAACAAAGCTTCTTTCTTAAAACTGCACGCCTGTGGAACTGTTCCGTCTGCCTGCTTCCCACCGGACTACAACTTGGATGTCTTCAAGTCCAATGTTAACAAATTCCAAATTTCTAAACCGCCCCCTTAAGTAAACACTTCATCAAATCTCCACACTAACGTAATGTACTTGCAATAACCCTTACCCTGAGTGGCTTCCGGGCCTTGATAAGTGGTGATCACTGTGTAAAAAAAAAATGTGTGTGTGTGTGTGTGTGAATTTCTTTATGTTAATAATTATAGGATTACTATTTGGATCCAAGGGGAAGGAAACTTCATCTCTTTATATCGAATTTAATTATCATTAATATTAAAAGCAAAAATAGACATTACTATAAAGCGATTAATATAGCGCGTAAATTTAACCGAGGCGATGTATATATATATACAGGGTGTCCATAAAATCTGGCTGTATAATGTAGCCAGACTTTGTGGGTACCCTGTAGATTATGCAGCCAGACTTTGTGGACACCCTGTAAATTATACAGCCAGACTTTGTGAGTACCCTGTAGATATGTAGCCAGACTTTGTGAGAACCCTGTAAATTATGTAGCCAGACTTTGTGGACAACTGTAGATTATGTAGCCAGACTTTGTGGACACCTGTAGATTATGTAGCCAGACTTTGTGGGTATCCTGTAGATTATGTAGCCAGACTTTGTGGGTACCCTGTAAATTATGTAGTCAGACTTTGTGGACACCCTGTATATATACAGGGTGGAACAATAAAAGTGTGGCCTTGAAGAAAAAATCAATTTAGGTAACTTAATTATGTAGTAGAGCTGACATCTATTCAATGATGTAGCCGCATTCAGTCTCAATTACCGCCTCGATATGGAGCATGTGTATTCCACAGGTGCTGGCGGCGGGAGCTCGGCGAATACTCGTTGGATGGCGGCAATCAGACTGGCTTTGGTGTTGTGGGAGGTCATATTGGTGATATTTTTAACGTACGACCAAACGAAGTATTCTAGCGAGTTCAGGCCGGGGAAGAAGGGGCCCAGTGAGAGAAGGGTACAAAGTGTTAGCATTCCTTATGAAGACAAGTCTAGGTCTCTTTGGACTTGTGAGCCGGCGCCGATTTCTGTTGCCACACTCATGGGCATGCCAGCCGCCCCCTGATTGCACAAGGGTATCACCACTCTTCAGCACATCCAGGTACACTTTGGTGATAACTTTGAAGCCGACTTCTAAAATTTGAGGTCGCATAATGTGGCCCTCATTTGAAACCACACTTACAAGACCATAACTGTGGCCCGAAACTTGGTTTTAGTCTCCCTGGGCACGTTCCTGTCAATCGTGGCAATCTAGCGATATATTTCGAGGGTGCTGGCAAATGTCCTGTTGTCATAACTTGGATTGGTAGAGAGCATGAGTTGTACAGCGTTGCATCTCTGGTCTCGCTCCTGTAATATTGTGTCACTTTCACACATGATAGAAGGCCCTTATCTCTATTGGAATTTGTACACAACTGACCAACTAGTGGATGGTCTGCACCAAGAGAAAAAAAACAACAAAAAACGAAAATCGATTATCGTTAAAAGGAAATAGAATCATGTTGTCTTTTTCAGGCGAAAAATTATGTGTATTGGTACATGTCTTTATAACTTGGAAGTAATGATAACGAAAGTATGACTCGCCGCTCTTAAAAGATGCTCCAAATGAGGCTTAATCATCGGATAAAGTTAGAAATCATATCCCATATACCCAACAGCATCGATGGTTACTCGTCCCTACATGAGAATATTAATGGCGTGGGGTTATGCTTCAATTAATGTCTATAGCATTAGATATTCCATCACAAACGTCAATTGGCTTCATTTGGAGACCACATGTTGTCGCATCAAAGAAATGGTCACTACGATTGTCTATCTATTTCATCTCTTCATTCATACCTATCTCTCAATATATATATATATATATATATATATATATATATATATATATATATATATATATATATATATATATATTAGCATGGGTTCCCGGCGTTGCCTGGGTGTTTGTTTAACGTTGACCCCTATTATGATCCATCAAAATTTATTGTTTTGGGTTTAAGTCGAGTTATTAAGTTAGATCCATGTCCAAGGAACCTATATCTAAAAGTTTAAGTGTTTAGACCCAACATTGTCGGAGGAGTTTGGTAGATTTCTCAAAGGTCAAATCGTTAAACTTTGACCCCTTAACGGCAAAATTTCTGGCCGAAAACCGATCACATAGATTTTCCAAAATCTCAGTAATCGGTATATCAAATTTCGAGTTTGTAGACTAAAAATTGACAGAGTTATTGCGTAGGAAAATGTACACACACAGACACACAGACACATTCACTTTTATATATATATATATATATATATAATATATATTATATAATATATAATATATAATATATATATATGATATATATATATTATATATGAGTAATATTTATATATATATATATAAATAAATCTAAATATTTATATAAATATATATAAATCTAAATCTAAATCTCTCTCTCTCTTTCTCTCTCTCTTTCTCTCTCTCTCTCTCTCTCTCTCTCTCTCTCTCTATATATATATATATATATATATATATATATATATATATATATACGTTGGCAGAACTCGGATACGAATATACATTTTGCTCATTAGGATTGAGCCGACCCCAGCTACGAAATGTTCCACGAGGCTCAATTTCGTGTCACACACACTTTAGATGTATCCATTCGCTTCGGCAAACATGTTTTTGATATGCAGGGTCAGGAAATCATCTTGCAGCAAGTTGCGGTGCACAATTACAAGAGTACCGCTTTGTCGCATACCCGCCAGGAGAGTTTATTCGGGGTGCCTATCCTCCCAGTTTATAAAACACCACCCAAGACACCAACCCAGAAATTTCTACGATATATACATATATATATATATATATATATATATATATATATATATATATATATATATATATATATATATGCATATATATATTTATGTATATATATATAATATATATGTATATATATGCATATATATGCATATATATGCATTTATATATATATATATATATATATATATAATAAAAGATAAGGAATACAAGTTTTATATAACTTTATTATATCATCAGATGAATAAGGAAAGTATAAGAGCGAAAATCTATTTTGGCTATAGCGTTTCAAAGCTAAATACTTCTCATCACCAAAGGAGAAGGGCCAACGTTATAAAAACTAAAAACTATAAATAAAAAATAAGAGCATTTAGATAAAATAAACAAAGGCAGTATATATTAATACATATGAAATAATGCAAGACTGAAACAATAAAATATTAATACAAAAAAAAAAAAAATTAAGCATACGCAATTCATAAAAGACATTGCTTTCTTAGGGTCTCACACCGTTAATATCTGCAACGGACGATGAAACTTCCAAGTCATGAATGCATGCGTTAAGTGATAAAAACAATGAAATTTGCAATCCCCTCTGATCCATCCAAGCGAAATAAAAAATAGGAGGCATTATGTTTGGAACGCCTATTGTATAATGTATATAGATGAAAAAAAAAAAAGGAAAAAAAAACGGTCGTGTTTCATACAAGCAAAAACTCGCCAAATCTGATTGGCTAAGATGGACGAAAACACATCTGACCAGGCCAATAGGATTAAAGGAAAATCATGAAAAATGGGAGAAAAAAATTCTAACAAGTAACGCATGCGCAAAAACAGATCGAGAACGGTTAGCCCCTTCCGTTTTCGAAGATACCTTCATTTACCGGAAGTTGCCGTTGTTTCGTTAAACAGATAGGTAAACGGGGAAAAAATCATTTTGATCACTGATGCTATCGGTGTCATTGTCCATTAGTCTGTTAGTGCTTTAGACTTCTGTATTCAAATGGACTACCATTCCTTTAGTCTGCTATTCCCTTAGTCTTTTATTCAATTGTACTGCCATTCCACTATTCTGTTATTCTTTTAAGCTTTTATTCAAATTGATCGTCATTCTATTAGTCTATTACTCCCTCTTATTCAAATCAATTGTCATTCCTTTAGTCACTGTAGGGAGGTATGTGAAGCTTCCTCCCAGTGCACTGCAATGGGTCCCCTAACTAGAGCAAGTAATCAGTCGATTTGATTGAAAAATTTGAGATTTCATCGATTTCTATGACGATAAAGATATGGAAGTTTGAAACCTTCGTCCAGCATCATCCAATCCCAGGCAACGTCTGATTTTCCTTGCGAGTACCTCGTAATAAATTGGGAAAATATTAAGCTAAAAGATAATGAAAAAAAAAAAAGAATAAAGAAAACGTAATATAAGCAGAAAAGTACAATATCCTAGGATAAAAGGGAGACAACTAATACACGCTAAATAAAATATATATATAAGAAAGAAATATGGATGACATATTAGTGTATAATGTCAGTACTAGTGTGGATGGTAACAGATGCAGAAATAGTGAATGTTATAGGTTTTTACATGAATGTGGAATAAAGAAATAAAAACATAAATTAAAATTAAAAGTGTATTAGAAAAAACTTACTAGTATGTTTGTTTAAGGGTTTATTCTAAAATCCAATGTATAAACATGTTTCCATTTGTTAATAATAATAATAATAATAATAATAATAATAATAATAATAATAATAATAATAAACAACTAGCGGGATCTGTGGAAATTCCACAGCGGACCCTTTCATCTGTAATATAGTGATGTTGCATTCAGTGTAAATGGAGACGTCTTGCAGCTCTTTTATTAAAACTGAAAAAAAGTATTTATCTAAACTAGCAGGGACACCCGGCGTAGCCTAGTCGTAAACTATACTTAAATAGGGTATTTTAACTTATGCAGATTTCGTATATATTATTATAGAGTCAATTTTCTAGTCATTCTTATATATTATAAACTTGTGATTGCAAAAATATATAAAAAATATATCCATATGACTTTGGTGCATCAGTTTGAATCGAAAAAGAAAACATAAAAAAACTATATATATATATATATATATATATATATATATATATATATATATATATATATATATATATAGTAAGTTATAAAATATATATGGCGATTAAGCTACACAGAATATTCCGCGTTTCATCCACGCTAGGATTCCTCAGCCCATAGCCCATAGCGTGGATAAAACGCGAAATATTCTGTGTAGCTTAATCGGCGTATATATTTTATACTTTACTACCTAGCTCTACATACGTATTGAGCACTATTGAAATAAATACTTAAAGTTTACGCATAAATTTTTACTTTCGTACATTAATTTATGTGACTAAATGAACTAGTTATATATATATATATATATATTTATATATATTTCCCGCAACCAACCCCTTACACAAAATCTTTAATAAAAATATCTTGAAGTTATCTTACAGTTGTTGCGAAAATTTAGAGATGATAATTAAGGCACATAATAACAAAATACTAAATGAAAACAATGTAAACAACAACAAAATAAACAATAAAAAAAAGTAGACACCATGACAGAAATAAAACCAACACTAGCAGAAATAACAATAATAATAATAATAATAATAATAATAATAATAATAATAATAATAATAATAATAACAAACCAACCCCGGACAAGAACAACCATACCATAAATAAAAATACTAATAACGAACAAGATAAATGCAATTGTAGACACCGCACACTTTGCCCAGTCCAAAATAAATGTCTAACAAAAAGCGTAGTTTATCAAGCAACAATATTTGCGAAAGAAAACCCGAATAAGAAGAATTATTACATAGGCATGACTTCCTTAGGTTTCAAAACCCGATACTATGACCACAAAAGCACATTCAAAAATAAAAAACACCGTATAAAAACAACACTAGCGAATAAATACTGGGAACTCAAAGAAAGCGGACATTCGCCGGTAGTCGAATGGAAAATAATGAGACAAGCTACCACATGTAGACATTTAGACGACCCATGTAAATTATGCCTCCATAAAAAATTTTCTATCCTGTACTTTAAAGAACCTCAAAATCTATTAAACTGTAGGCGGGAAATAGCAAACAACTGTGTTCACAAAATAAAACTTACTCTAGGATAGCGATACAAAATAGCTTTAAAACTAACAAGAACAATAGAAAACAAACAAATAAATAAATTAAATAAACATGAATATACACACACACACACACACACATATATATACATATATATGTATATATATGTGTATTATTGTGTACACATAGGTATATTTATATGTATAAAAAAAAAGGAGAACGGCCACCTAAAACCACTAACCTAGTTCTAAAACAGATCCTTTGTTTGATAAAATGCATGCCCATTGGCTGATAGGAAGGGGTCCGGTGTATACTAGAAAGCTGATTGGCCAACTAGAAATCCTCAACATATATAAAAACAAGAAGCAACGACAGAATTCGCGCATAAGCCTGACGAATCCTATACTTGGATGAAACGCAGAATATTCAGTGTAGCTTAATCGCCATATATATTTTATAAATTACTATATATATATATATATATATATATATATATATATATATATATATATATATATATACAGGAAATAAGTGTGTAGAGTCAAGAAGACTGGAAAGAGCGGGAGGATGAAGCACTAGCCAGACCCCCGCTGGATAAGTGCAAAGTGAACTGGAACTTTGGGGAGGCTTTGTGCCACTCAAATTGCAGTGAAGTCCAATGGTCGCCGCCAGCTAGAAATCAATCGTAAATGGCTGTTACGATAAAGCAAATTCATCTGCAAATGGTTACCGAAAGAAGTGGAGAGTACTGGAAATCTGGTAAGACTTGTTGTCACTCAGACTCCAAAGAATACCACAAATTATTCTAAAAGAGAAATCTTTGATGATGGTTTGTATCGATAGCCCTAGTGAGTAAGTAATAATAATAATGATAATAATAATAATAATAATAATAATAATAATAATAATAATAATAATAATAATAATAATAATAATAATCAAGTTATTGTTTCTCTTGTGACATGAAATGATCACGCTGAGATATCTAGATTATGCGAGGTTGAGCCTGGTCAGTCTCAATAAAGTGACTATTTTGGGAATACTAGGTGCTGTATGTATTTCCGGAGTATGCATGCATTGAATGAGGATTTGATATTCCCAAGATACTTTCTCTTTTTGTCGAAGCTGGATCGCCCTTTGGAACGAATACAACATCAGGTATTATCCAGTGTATTTGTTTTTATTTTCTGTGGATTGAAAGCAAAGAATTTGGTTGACTGCAATACCTAAATCGCCCCCCTACCCCCTACCCCCCCCCAAAAAAAACAAAAAACAAAAACAAAAAAAAAAAAAAAAAAAAAAAACGAAGACCAAATATTTACTGAATTATGTCCGGCCATTATTCATGCTGAGGTGCGCTTTATTTTCTTTTTCATGTACTGACTTAAATTATTTGCTTAAGAATTGATGAGCGTTCTTAGGAATTTTCTTTCAGTGTTTTTTTTGGGGGGGTCTTTGATATTTTGTTAATGTGCAGATTGCAAATGTACAAGTCAGTTCTGTTAATTAGAAATATAAATTACAGGTTGAATAAACCTGGCGATAAATAATCGAAATAAAGAGAGAACGACAGAGTTGAACTACCTAGAGATAAAATAATATGGCACAAGAGAGAGAGAGAGAGAGAGAGAGAGAGAGAGAGAGAGCGAGAGAGAGAGAGAGAGAGAGAGAAATATAGATATATAAAAATATAAAAAGCGAAAGATAGACACGGAAAGATAGAGATAGAATGTATTCGTGATAGAGGGAAAGAGACGGAATAAAGATATAACAAAGAAAAGGATAAGTAAAAAGAGGAGGAGTAAGAGATGGGTAGAGAGAGGAAGAAGGAGTGTGTTTGGGATAAACCAATGAGAGGGATTACTGATAAAACAGAGAGAGAGAGAAAGAGAGAGAGAGAGAGAGAGAGAGGGTGGGAGGGGGCGATTAAGAAAGAAAGTTTAAAAAAAATGAGGGGAAGAAAATAGAGAAAACCAGTAAAAGAAAGAGTGAAGGAAAAAGTGCGAGAAAGAGAAAAGTAAAAAAAGAGAGGAAAAAGGAAAATAGAAAAAGAAAAAAAGGAAAGACACGACGATACAAAGAAAGAATAAGAGGAAAATAGAAAAAAAACAATAAAGAATTGAGAGATATGAAGAAGTCTGAGAACAAATATTATAAAATACAGGTTGAAATGATAAAATTGTCGTCCTATTATAGATGATATGATTCCTTTTTTTTCAGACCATCTACTAGTTGACCACTTATGTACACATCCCAAGAGTGATAGGAGCCTTCTAACATGTCTGAAAGTGACACAATGTTCAGCGAGTGAGATCGGAGATGTGCCGCTGTACAACTCATGCTCCATACCTATCTAAGTTATGACAATAGGACCATTGCCACAAATATAACAATAGGACCATTGCCACAAATAACAGGGACGATGAAAACAAAGTTTACGACCACGGTTATGGTTTTTGGTGTGGTTTCTAACGAGGGCTATATTATGCAACCTCACATATTCGAAGTCAGCTTGAAAGTCAACACCAAAGTGTACCTGCATGTGCTGAAGAGTGTGGTGATCCCCTGGTGCAATTATGTGGCCGCTGGTAGATTTGTGTGGCAGCAGGACTCGGCGCCGGCCCACAAGTCTAAAGAGATCCAGGCTTGTCTTCAGAAGGAGTACTACGAATTTGAACCCTTCTCTCATTAGCCCTCTCCTCTCTCCATCTGAACCCGCTGGACTACATCGTTTGGTCATACATCGAGAAAATCACCAATATAACCTCCCACAACCCAAAGCTAGCCTGATCGCCGCTATCCGCAGAGTATTCGCCGAGCTCCCGCGGCGCTTGTGGAAAAGGCATCCTCCCAGTTCTGTTTGAATGTCTTTCCAAAAAGCTGAAATACGACCTCCACTTTTATCCTTCTTTTTTAGAGAGCTCGCAACTTATAAGCTTTTATTTATTTATTATTTTTTTGAAGAGCTTACTTTTTTCTTTTTTCTTTAGCGTCAAATAGTTCAGGGTCGCCTGATGAAGTCTCATTGACTGAATCAGATGGCTGTTTGTAGTGACCAAATATAACTGTTTATCTTCTAGTAAACAATAAAAATATCTTGTTCTTGTTATCGAAAACTATCTAACAATCTCGTTGAGTTCATTAGTTCCTACCTTTGAATATCTGAAAACTGGATATATATATATATATATATATATATATATATATATATATATATATATATATATATATATATATATATATACAGGGACGCTCCAAAAGTAATGCCGCCTATATTTTATTCCGCTCGAGTGGATCAGAGGGGATTGCAACTTACTTTGTTATAAGGACTGAACTTATGCATTCATAACCTGAAAGTTTCATCTTTTTCTTGCAGATATTGACAGTGTGAAACTCTACGAAACCACCCCCTTTGATAGTCGTGCGTCAGAAGCAGAAATGCACCACTAAATTCCTGGCAAAAGTGCATTGAGAATAGTGGTGACTACGTAGAAAAATAATTTCTGGCCCACAAAAAGTTTGTTCGTTTTAAGGTTACTCGAGGATAAAGGTTATTGAGTGCACAGTAGTCAATGAGAAACTTCCGCAGTAACTGTTAGTCGTGGAAATTTGGTAAATTGGATTACTTAAGGGGACGGCTCTTCAAGAACTCTCGTCTCTGCCATTACTATTATATGAAAGGAACTGTATCTGTGTGTGTAGGTGTGTGTAAATTTGTTCCCTATGGAATCGGAAACGGCTGGGCCTATTTAAAAAAATTACACTCATATACGTGATGCGTCTGGGGGTGTTCTGGGGTTTGTATCTAATAAGCCGCCAAAATCGATAATCGAAAAAATCTAATTAAAGAAATTAAAGTTCGAATTTGACTAAACTTAATCCTTCCACGCAACCTAACATCACAAGTGCATTTGAGAAATGTTACACCCACACAAGCAGAAAAGTCCAGCCTATTAAATAAAATCAACAGTAGATTTTCTACAGTACAATGTAGACTAATAAGTATTGTGGACTAAGCCACTCAGGGGAGGTAATGTATATTTCGGCATATAAAGCGGTTGTCAGATAAGACGAGGATCAAAATTGGGGCAAATTTTAATAAATGTATCATATATCGGTTGTATAGGACAACTGCTAAATCAAGAAACCATATTTGTTTAACCTAGGCTAGAGATTGCAACACCCGGTATCTTATGAAATATTGTTTTTTAAAGATGATATTTTTTTTAACTTTAAGGGTCGTCTTACACGCCGAAGTATACGGTAATTGAAATTTAATTGTATATCTTTATATATGAATGTGTGAATGTTAAGCGGGGAGGGTGGGTTCTAACTACAGCAGACAATCATTTGATTTGATTTAAAAAAAATGGGCGATTTCATCGATTTCAATGACAATAACAGTGTGAAGGTGTAGAACATTTGTTGATCCTTATTCAGTCCGAGACAACGTTATAAGAATGGGAACATAATAAGAATGGGAAATGGAAAAGAAGCGTTAGAAAGAATGGCAATGAACTTCCGTGAAAAGAGAAAGAAGCAAAAAACATTCTTGAATGAAAAAGAAGGCGAAAACAAGTACCAAACGCTGGAAGAGAAGACGAAAAGCATAAACAGATATCGATGTTAAATGTAATCATGGAAACGCGTTCGTAAAAACGAAGACGACGAAAAAAAAAAAAAGACACAAAACTATGTTAGCAAAAGAAAGAACAGTCAAAACAACAAAAACGTTCTCACAGTTAATAGAAACATGAAATGGACAGCAGAAATAATCCCGCCAAAATTGGTGATTAAAAAAACAGAAATTACAGATTAAAAAAACAAAACAACATAAACCTGAAACAAAAATAAACTGGAAGAAATACGCAAAATATATATAATAATAATAATAATAATAATAATAATAATAATAATAATAATAATAATAATAATAATAGGTATCAGCCTATCCGATACCAGACATGAAGGGTGAAGGAGGGTGGAAGCAGCGAAGGGGAAAAACACTGCCAGGATCTCTACTTGATGAGGGCGTATAGTACTGGGAACTTGGGAAGGATTATAACAACACAAATTTTTAAAGAATCGGTGGTAAACGGCTGTTGTAATATAACAAAATCATTTGTAATTAGTTATCGAAAGGAGTGGATGAAAATTATTATCAGTGAGTAATCGCTGATGATGGCATATGTGAGAATTCCAATTTGTTGTTGCTATTGTTTATAAGATTAATAATAAAAATAAAAATAATGATAATAATAAAAATAATGATAATAATAATAGTAATGATTATAATAGCAATAATAATAATAATAATAAAATAATAATAACAATATCAACAGTAATGACAAGATTATTAATAATAATAATAATAATAATAATAAAATAATAAGAACAACGATACCAAAAAATAAAAATAATAATAATAACTATAACAATAATACCAATAAAAAAAATAATAATACCAACACCACCACCACCACTAATAATAATAATAATAATAATAATAATAATAATAATAATAATAATAATAATAATAATAATAACACTACTTCTAATAATAATTATAACACCAATAATAATAATAATAATAATGATAATAACAACGATGATAAAATAAAAATAATAAAATTATAATAACAATAATAACAACAACAACAATAATAATAATAACAATAATAATAACCATAATAACAATAATAATAATAATAATAATAATAATAATAATAATAACAATACAATAGCAATGATAATAATAGTAATAATAGCAACAATAATAATAACAATAATAGCAATAATAATAATAACAATAACACCAATAATATTATTATTAATAATAATAATAATAATGATGATAATAATAATAGCAATAATAATAATAATAATAGCAATAATAATAATAATAACAACAATAATAATAACAATAACACCAATAATATTAATAATAGCAATAATAATAATAATAATAATAATAATAATAATAATAATAATAATAATAATAATAATAATAATAATAATATTATTAGGTGACCCTCGGTGGAGAAACATTCGATTATTTACACACACATAGATAGAATCCATGTGAGAAATGCGGGACTTTCCGCCATTAGTGCATGGAGTGCATACTGCATAATTTGACCGAGAAGTATGTGATAGGATATCCGTCAAAGGATTGAAACAACAGACAATGGAAAATATTAAACATTCCAATAGAAAAAAGAATGTTTATATAAATAAATCGACACAAAGAGAAAGCGAGCAGTCGGTCCGAGAGAAGCGACGTTATCACATTTCTTCGCCGCCAACAACCGATCCTTCAGAAATGTCAAAACACCAGTAATAACTTATAATCAAAAGCTGATTTGTCGATGTAAAATATAAATTTTTTTTTATAAATCAACCGTGTTGTTGTTTTAATCGCTCTCAGTGTGTGTATATATCTCGTACCAACGACAAAAGTAGATGTTAACAATTATATAGACACGATAAACGCATTTTGAATAACTAATCGCAGCGAATTCGTTACACTAAAACCATGTAAGTTTCTTTTTTTTACATTGGCAGTTTTTGCTTATAAAAGAACCAATAAACTCAAACGTTTTAAATATAAAATGTACATTTTCAGAATGAACGAGCAAATTTATGCGATTAAAAAAAAATGTAAACATTTGTTAATTAACTGATAAACATTGGCTCGTTATAATGTTTGTTTCTGCATTATGTACGGATGCTCAAAATGTTTATAACTTTTGCCGTTTTTCGTGAACTTGCACTCTAAACTAAGATTCTTGAAGGATGCACATGTCAAAGTAGTGAACGCTTTGGGCTGCCATAGATCACTAGATTTGGACACACATAATATTATCATGCAATAAATAATATTCTAAATTAAAAACTAAAAAAAAAATATATATATTTGTTTGTGGAAGGAATAAAACAAAATTCTCAGTCTATAATATTTTGCACCTCAAAGCCTGGCATATCCCAAAGTAATTACATTTATTTTGTCATGGCGCGGGCATTGTAAAGAATAACATGTTTGTCAGCTATTTTTTTACATATAGAAATCGTTCCAAATCAGGTATAAAATCACTTATTGTAAGGAGCTAAAAAACTATTTCAAAGTCCAAATCTTGTTAATGATAAGTGAAAGATGAAATAGATTATGGCCCAGAAAATCGCAATTCTTCCCCCTTTGTCAGAAACATTGTTCTTTGAATGTGATGACTAAAGGAAAAATAAGCGGAGTGTGTTACGTGGCTGTCGAAAGTCAACCCAACATTCATTTTCTATTCTCCTTACCGCGGGAACCTTTGTCATATTGTAGCTTACGATGGTTTTCTTAAATTGATGAATTCTGAAAGTTGAAAATCCGGAAACGGAAATGCGTCCATTACAGAATTAATGTCGATTAATAATACAAAAAAAAAAAAGAAGGAAAGTCTATGTTTATAAAAAAATAAAATAAAATATTGCACATAACACAAGTACATAAAGATATATCGTACAAAAGAATAATAGAAAATTTGATCACATTATATCGCATCATATAAAACGTTTATAATAAGTGTTCTTTAGACGTGTTCAATACACAGGTTATACTGATCCTATGGACTTCCGCTCTTTTGCGCAAATCCCTGCACAAACCTACCTTCGCCTCAAAAGACAAAGACATTTTATTTAGATGTTGAAAACAGAAACGACATTAAATAAACGAGACTTATATGGCGGTAAATAATATACGAAGGCGTCTAACTGTAATAAAAAAGCGCATAAAATGATAAATACAAATTGATGTTTAAAAATAAAACATTGTTTGATGAAGAGAGCGAGAGGGAGAGAAAGAGAGGGGGAAGAGAGAGAGAAAGAGAGTGGGAAGAGAGAGACGGAAGAGAGAGAGAAAGAGAGAGAGAGAGAGAGAGAGCAAACAAGGGAAAGAAAGATTAGGAAGAAGGCTAAAGAAAGACAATGCCGGACATTCCGTTATAACTAGCACCTGACACGAAGCCAATGCATACACGCACAAAAAATCTTCTAAGGCCTCTACGAAGCATCATGTTCACATTCGCTAGCAGAATGAGAGAGAAAGTTGGCAAAGAAGAAGAAGCGAAAGTTTTCGCTCATGCAGTAAAGGATAACGTAAAGATAGAGGATATCGAGTGGATTGAAATGCGTTATGTGAACACAAGAAAACGAACACGTGTCTGAAAACTGAAAACTAGTGATGAGACAATTCCAATATTTTTCCCGATTCCGATACAGTTACCGATTCCGTGTTAAATTCCCGATTCCGATACAATTATTAGCGATTCCGATTCCACTTCTTTATAAATCTCTAATTATTTAACTATAACATTGCTATTTTCTCTGATTTTCGTAAAAACACATGTTAAATATGCAGATATTGTCCTAAACTTCAAAATACACATGTGGAGGATGATCTATCGATTTTAGCTTCACTGGTAATTTAAAATCAATAAATATTTATTATTCTATCATTATTACCAGCGATGAAAGATTTTGTTTTAAACAAAATCAAATAAAAAGACAATTAAAAGAATCATTTTGGCATCGGAAAATAGGCATCAATTTTTCCGATTCCGATACCGATTCCGATACCCCCAAATCTTCCGATTTTTCTGGTTCCCGATTCTTATTAATCGTCCCAACAATAACATATACTAACCATAGCGCCCATTGTTGATAAGGTCTTGGAGCCTGATGCTGTAATAAAAAGACGGGTCCGACAGGACCAATGCCAGCGTTAAGAAGTTTAGCAAGAAAAGAAATATATTCGGTTTATAATACCCATGTGGATGGAATTTGACATATTTTTGGGTTTTTATAGAAAGAAGAACGCAATCTTTCGAGGGCTAGTAATGTTCTGGAAAAATGGGAACACCACTAACCCTAAGTACGTAGAACTTGTTTCTTCCAAAGGAGAAAGTTCTATGGGAGTATGAAATTCACAAGCGGTCCCCAGTCGCATGTATATCCCTGTTAGGGGAGATAACGACGTTAGGTTGTTGCAACTCTTGCAGATAGGTGTCAAAGTCCTCCTACATACAGCGCCTCTATTCCCAAATTGGCTACCCATCTGGTACTGACCAGGATCAACGTTGCTTAACTTCAGTGATCTAACGAGAACCGGTGTGTCAACATGATTATGCTACATATTAGTAATGTTTTAAGGAAAATAAAATGGATCTGATCCAAGGCAGATAACTCTGTAGTAATTCTGAGTCAATGTTTACTTTATTGATTTTTATTTTAAGTAGAATTTATGAATTTTTGTTTAAGTAAATATCATTAGGAGTGTTTAATATAACTTGCATACACAATTACCTATTTTTTGTTTTCGTAAACATTTTGCTTCTCTAGAATATTGGCAAATTTAACTTGGAATTTTATATACGTAAACATTTTTTAAATATGTGAGTCTGTGTACATTTCCCTACGCAATAACTCTGTCATTTTTTTTTTGCTCAACATACACCTCCAAATACCCCGGGCAATGCCGGGTTGAAATGCTAGTCTATATATAAAAGTGAGAATGTGTGTGCGTTTAAGGACATTTCTCAACCTATGTATTAAATGAATATTTGATCCACAGACTTGAAAATTGGTATATAGGATTATCAAACGTGTGGAAAACAGTTTAATCAGTTTTTGCCCGAATAAAGGGCTGCTAAGGGGATGAAATTGAAACAGTGATACATATGGGTCATCAGATTTTTATCTGTTTATCAACTGTTTAACGAATGCGCATGCATGAATAGTTCGCATGACAGATTTCTTATGTTATGAATAAGTAGGTTTGAAAAAACTTTTTAAAGATTGTGTCAAGCTGGCCTAATGGTTATCGCACTTGATTGACAATCTTTAGGGGTTTGTTTCGATCTCAGATCGAGTATTTTCTTACTTCCAAGAACTGAACTGTTTAGAAAAACATAATGCTCGCATGCACATGTCTCGGTTCATTTCCGTTTTTTTTTTACTTAGTTAGCGGGGGGGGGGGGTAGGCGCTCGGCTTTGCCTGGTCGTAAAATACGCTTAAATATGATATTTTAATTTGTCCAGATTTCGTATATATTATTACAGAGTCGTGATTTCAAAAGTAAAAAAAAAATATATATTCGGGTGCTATCAGCTAGAATCGAAACCGAAAGCAAAACTGTAGCATTCAAAGCTGGTGACGTTACCACTGTATCAACGTGACACGCACATGAACGGATTCAAAATAAACTAGGATGAATATACAAAAAAGTGTAACATTTTTATTTTCAATTTTAACCCATTTTTGACCCCTTAAAAATTATTCTAATCAGCTAAAGATTCGTAAAAGAACAGTCCATAAAAAAAAAAAAAAAACAATAATTGGAGGCCCCTAGCGCCGCTCTGCGACTTTTAGTTTCGGAAAAGGTAGGATTTGAAAATATGGAGACAAACAGACAGAAGTAGTTACTTTTTTTTTTATAAATTAGAATTTTTAAAGGAATTTAACGTTGCGTTTAATACCGGGCAATGCCTGGTAATCTTCTAGCAGATGATAAACACGATCACTAAATGAATATAATTCAATGATTGGAGGACGAAAATGTATACAAATATTGTTTTATATTGACGTGTCAGCAGAATGCTTCTACGCAATGTTATTCGAGTTGAATAGATTTCTCCGACTATATTTTTTTTTGTAAAAAAAAAAACAAAAACAAACAAACAAAAAAAAGAACAAATAAATTTATACAAATATCCCCCATTCTTTCTTTTGTTTACAGAATGAAATAAAATCTGTCGAATTTAAATAATAACATTATAACCAACAAAAACAATTCTGGCGATCTTCTCAATACGACGCCTAGGAATATTGCGATTAATTCCAGGCCCAAATCGTACCGGCAAGAATTACAATAACGAATCTTATTTTATTCTTAATTTCAGAGTCGTTTGTATTGTTATTATTTAACGAGCAGGGCACACAAGGAAGGGTACGAATCGTTTGAATTCGTAATACAATTCAATTTTATTCGTCCATGCATTGTTTTGCTATTTTAAAATAGAGAATTATTCGATTTCTTTTGTCGGTTGAAAATTAATTGCATTAAACAAGAAGGAGAAAAAGGATAAATAATTCTGCCTTGCGTTTTTGGTGCCAATGGATTAGGAGGAAAAAACAAAAACAAGGTTTGGTGATCATTCGAGCGAGAGCCATTTTTATGTTTCGTGTTATGTTCAGTTTTATGAGAGAGAGAGAGAGAGAGAGAGAGAGAGAGAGGGAGAGAGGGAGAGAGAGAGCGAGAGAGCGAGAAAGAGGGAGAGGTGGGGGAGAGGGAGAGAATGGAAGGAAAATAGACAGAGAGAAAGAGAGAGGAGGGAGAGGGAGAGGGAGAGAATGGAAGGAAAATAGAGATAGACGGAGAGGGGGAGAGGGGGAGGGGGAGAATGGAAGCAAAATAGAGATAGAGAGAGGGGGGAGAGAGGGAGAGAATGAAAGAAAAATAGAGATAGACAGAGAGAGAGAGAGAGAGAGGGGGGAAAGGGAGAGAAATTAAGGAAAATAGAGATAGACAGAGAGAGAGAGAGAGAGAGATAGAGAGAGAGGGGGGAGGGGGAGAGGGAGAAAATGGAAGGAAAATAAAGATTGACAGAGAGGGAGGGGAGAGGGAAAGGGGAAAAATGGAAGGAACATAGAGATAGACAGTGTGTGTGTGTTTGTGTGTGTGTGTGTGTGTGTGTGAGAGAGAGAGAGAGAGAGAGATTGGCATAAAAGAGATACAGAGGGAATAAAGAGAGTGTTGAGAAGTAGATAGGCACACAAGGAAATACATGAAAATAATAGATAAAGAAATAAAGAGGGAGGGAGAAATAAGATTGAGAAAGACAGACGGATAGATAGATAGATAGATAGATAGATAGATAGAAAGATAGATAGATAGATAGATAGATAGATAAAGAAAGAAAGAGAGAGACACAGACAGAGAAATAAATAAAAGGCTATGAGAAAGGTAACATGTGTGTGTGCGTGTGCGTGTGCGTGTGTGTGTGTGTGTGTGTGTGTGTGTGTGTTTCGTTGCATAACAGACAATTCATGCCTACTCATTCTGGTTTGAATTCAGATGGATTCGAAAATACTTAGACCTATGACAACTACATCAGCCAGCAACAAATTTAATTGAAAGGTTGAAAATGATCCAAACTAGAAAAGGTGAACATGAAT
This sequence comes from Euprymna scolopes, assembly GCF_053919585.1. Taxonomy (NCBI): domain Eukaryota; kingdom Metazoa; phylum Mollusca; class Cephalopoda; order Sepiida; family Sepiolidae; genus Euprymna; species Euprymna scolopes. Next base: position 65,264,075 of record NC_136518.1, read on the forward strand.
TGTCTATGTTATTCAACGAAATATGCTTAAAAGAAAGAAAAGCAAGAATGTCGCCTATTCGTAGATCGTCATATAATGATTAGACCACTCTGACTGATGCTAAAAAACATTTTATTAAATGTTTTAACGTCAGTCAGAGTGATCTAATCATTATATGACGATCTGCGCATAAGAGCTAAATTGACCGACTTTTTTTTTTAATTCAACTGCAAGTGCTCAACGATAATAAATGAGTTTCTTAAAGGGTCTGACATAATTATGTACTATGATAATTAATAAATACCTACAGACACTAATGTCTCTTATGTGCGGATCGTCATATAATGATTAGATCACTCTGACTGACGTTAAAAACAGTAAATAAAATAAATGTTTAAAATTCAATAGCATTTCTCGTAGTTAACGGTGGTCGAATGGATAAGCCAGAGATGGCTTCTGTCGCCGGGTTCGAATTTATCAACTGATATTAATCGTGACACCCTGCACTGAAGATTCCCGAAAAGATGAAACACTAGTGTCTGTAGGTATTCATTAATTATTATTATAATAATGTCAGTCCCTTTAAGAAACTTGTTTCTTATCGTTAAGCACTTTCAGTTGAATTAAAAAGGTCGGTCATATTAGCTTTTATACGCAGATAGTCATATAATAATTAGATCACTCTGACTGACGTTAAAAACATATAATGAAATAAATGTTTAAAATTCAACAGTATTTCGCGCGGTTAACGGTAGCCGAATGGACATGGTCCTTGCTAATGAAGCCAGAGATGGCTTCTGTCGCTGGGGTCGTATCTATTGACTGGTGTTAATCGTGACACCCTGCACTGAAGATTCCCGAAAAGATGAAACACTAGTGTCTGTAGGTATTCATTAATTATTATTATAATAATATCAGTCCCTTTAAGAAACTTGTTTCTTATCGTTAAGCACTTTCAGTTGAATTAAAAAGGTCGGTCATATTAGCTTTTATACGCAGATAGTCATATAATGATTAGATCACTCTGACTGGCGTTAAAAACATATAATAAAATAAATGTTTAAAATTCAACAGTATTTCGCGCGGTTAACGGTAGCCGAATGGACATGGTCCTTGCTAATGAAGCCAGAGATGGCTTCTGTCGCTGGGGTCGTATCTATTGACTGGTGTTAATCGTGACACCCTGCACTGAAGATTCCCGAAAGGTTGAAACACTACTGTCTGTAAATGTGTGACCATCTTTTACTTTAAATTCATGCTTGAAACTGGAGCATAACACACGTGGACCCACCGGAACAGCACGTATATTTCTCCTTTCTTCTATTCCGAGGCATTTCCTCCATCACACCACCAAAATGAAGAAAAAGATAAAAAAATCATGGGCCGGACTTACTACCCTAAAGAGGCTATTTATTAGCGAAATATTGGACTTACAAGAAAAAGAAGTAAATAAAAAATGATTTTATCATTTTATCTGACACTTCAAAGTTTTTAAATTTCTCATTTAAATTTTATTCAAACATAAGTGTCTCCAAAAAGTGCGTGACCATTTATATATATATATATATATATATATATATATATATATATATATATATACAGTGCTATATTATATTTTTGATCATATATTTTCATTATTTACTTCAACAGTGCTCAATACAATACATAAGTAGGAGTAGTAATAGTAGCAGCAGTAGTATTAGTATGAATATAATTTTATACCAAACTAGCTGTACGTACCCAAAAAACAAATTGCTGGTTTAGTCAGATATTATTTTAGAGCCACTAAATACTCTAGGTTGTTACGATTTTCCTGAAAGTTGACCATAAGTTATCTTCATCTATAGAAAATTAAAATAGGGAACTAAAACCTCATAGCTTAAAGGGAAATAACTCATAAGTTAAATGAAAATTTACTTCTGTTTTTAAACGCAGCGGATGTTGGTTATACTAATAATTAAAAATAAATTAAATTAAATGTAAATTAAATTGAAAATAAATGAAATAAGTCAACTTTACATAATATTTCTAAATAGAGTGCTTAACAGAATTATAGTACTAATCTCCATTAAAAAATTAAAGCTAATTATTAAAACAGATTTTCTTTAATGTAATATGCAAATGAGATAACCTCTTTAATGGTGTATTTCTTTTGACTAAGTAATACATATGGAAACCATGCAGGAAAAGGTCGGTTTTTAGTATTTAAATCTATTTGTTGGTTGGTTGGTTGGTTGGTTGTTTTTGTTTTACGGCATATCAACCCGTTTCGGGTTATTTAATGCCGAATCCAAAGATTTTGAAGAAAAAATTTTTTAGTAGAATATATTTGTTGTTTTCACGTCGGTTTCTATTCAACCCATAGTTGGGACCCTAACAGGTACTATCACTCCGGGTCAGAGTGGACCTGGGAGCAATGGTAATTAAAGGGTGGCTCCACACTCCCCAAAGCCCACAAGCTGGGGCCTCACAACTGGATATAGTTTAAGGTCATATCCAGGACCCCCATTGAGGGACTTTTACACTCTGCAGGGAGGGCAGTCGGCGTATTCTAATGCCCCACCGACAGGGCCTAAATCTATTTGTGAAACCGTGTATATTTTGTATGTATTAACCAAATTGTGAACAAACAAACAAACAAACAAACAGGAATACAACGTTATTATAGTAGATAAGCTACACAGAGGCCACAGGGAATATATTCAGACTAAATGATATATTCGTATTCAAATCGCAATTATATATGAAAACTAGACATCAGTGTATGGCTCATAAATATATTTTATGTTATATCGACAAGTCTTGAAAATATCAAACAACATTTTGGGTGTTTTGTTTGTTATCAAATGGTCCGTGGTGATATCCATTCGCATAATTAATGAGATGATGAGCAAATCGATTAAAAAAATGTTATTAACTCTAATCATCCGCTGATAAACGATCGGAGCGACGATTTTATTAAACGGTGTATCGTTGTCTAAAAGATAAAACGTCTAAATTCTTTACAGATGAAATAGGCAGAAAAAGTAAAAAACAAACAAACAAACAAACAAACAGACAAACAAACGAAGCTTCAATGGCCGATAACCGACGGAAAATATGGCGCGGATTTTAGCCGTTATCGCTGACGATAATTTAATAAAGGCCGCGAGAGATGAAACTGATTTTGGCGGGGAAGATCGTGGAAAGGTTTATTTATAGATAATAGAGATATCATAATGGTAATTTGATAATGATATTGATCAGACTACAAAGTTATTATTATTATTATTATTATTATTATTATTATTATTGTTGTTGTTGTTGTGGTGGTGGTGGTGGTGTCTGTATTTTTGTTGTGATTTTTATTATCATTGTTATCATATAATTGTGAATATATATTATTTTTTATTATCTTATCTGTCGACCGACCGGGTGTTTTTGCTGGCTTGCATTAATATATATATTATTTATATTTGAAAATTTGGAGGAGAGAGAAATTGCCATTGCTGGCAATGGGCAAAAATTAAGTTTTGCCAATTGCAAGTCACGGCAATTTTCTCTCTCCTCAAAAGTTGAAAAGGGCTGGAGCCTTTATAATTTTGGCACTTTAATTTTTCTTTCCTGGTTATATCTAATATGGTTGAAACGGTCTGCACGTCGTAGCAAGATATGACTGTATTTACATAAAGAATTAAAGAATTTAATTTGTTCCTTATGATTCAACGTAAAAACAACGGAAATAAATTGGGAAATGAGCATGAGTATATTATGTTTTTTTTTTAACAGCTCACTTCTTGCAAGTAAAAAAAAAAAAAAAAAAAAAAAAAACACTCCAAGGTGAAATCGAAACCAAAATCTAAAAATGGAGTACAATAACCATTAGGCCACCTAAGAACAGTCTCAAAAACGTGTTTTCAAACCTACTTATTCTTACCATAAGTAATCTTGTCATGTGAACAATTTACGCATGCGCATTCGTGAAACAATTGTCAAACATAAATATCCGATGACCCCCCCCCCAACGTACCACCTGTTCAATTTTTACCTCTTTTCTCCGGATTTAAACCAATTACAAAGTTTTCCACTATATACTAAATTTCAAGTCTGTAAGTCAAAAATTCTGAAGTATATAGGTTGAGAAGTGACCTATTTCACACACATTCTAACTTATATATATAATAGACAGTAGTTGAAGGCGACACAAAGGCTCTCTATTATTTCGTTACTATAGCGAGAGGGGAAGCAGGTAAATAGGCACTCAATCTGTTTACAGCATGAAAAAAAAAAAGTATTCCAAGGAAACATTTTATGGACTGTTTACTTCGGATCTGCAAGTAGAAATCTATCGACTACACTGCGATGGGAACGCCCAACCGATACTTGGTGATAATGAATTATCGGAAGAAATAGGCCATAATATGCAAACGCTATGGACATTCATTTTGTGTTAAGAGGACTTAATTAAACTTTCCTAAATATATATAGAGGTCTTATCATAAATCTGGAAAACATACGGCATAATCGCGTTGACAAACCGGTTCTCGCCAGATAACCGTTTGATCAACGGCGAGCCTGGTTAGTACCATATGGGTGGCCATGTGGGAATTCTAGGCGCTGTATGTGCTCTCCGCTTATCTCGGCATTTGTTTCCAGTCGTCGTTTACAGATACTTCATTTACCATTGGTATTTAACAATGTCGACTCATGACAGGTGTGGTTGGAGATTGCGCACCTCCTGCCAATAAGACTTTCACGCGCAGGCACCCTTTCGTGGGTAACCATAGTCTGTGAAAGACTGATGGAGCCCCTTTTTTTATCAGAAATTGCACACTGATGTTCTTTCACGAAAATCTATAATAACAGAGAAAATTAAAAAGGAATATTTACTAATAAATCCAGAAATTGGCAGAACTTTTTAGAAAATTTAAGAAAGATCAAGAGGGTTCTAAAATACTCTGTTACAGGATAGTACTCTCGATAAAAAGGCGTTTTCGCGCTAAATTTGTCGACGTGGTGAATCCAAACTTATCTCTATCGAGATTCCATGGTTATAAACCCAGCCGAAAAAATTCGCTTGAAAAATTCCTGTTAACAAATTGTATCTAATATACTATTCTATTAAAAAATAATTTTGGAATCATTCGAGATAAGGCTTCATAATTTGTGTATGTATGTATGTATGTATGTATGTATGTATGTATGTATGTATTTGGGGTGGAGAGGGCTCCCGTAAGCCGTGGTGAAGGCAACCTTTCTAGGAGAAGCAAATCTCTGATTAAAAAAAAAAATATTTTGAACCGAGAGAGAGACTTAGCTGTCGTACAAAGCTAAGACTCTGTAACATCATATTTGTATAGATACTCCTTCAGACATTTGGGCTCATGGATTTTAAATGTCTGAGGGAGTGGCACTCGTCTGACAAGACGTTGCAATCATCATCATCATGCACATATATATACACGTATGTATGTGTATATATATATATATGTATGCATGTATGTATATGCATGTATGTATGTAAATATATCTATATATACACGTATGTATGTATGTATGTATGTATTTATGTATGTATGTATGTGTATATATACGGCATAATCAGACTCAAACACCGGTTCTCATTAGATCACTGAAGTTAAGCAACGCTGAGTTTGGTTTAAAAATATCTCGCCGCCATTGTGATACCACACGTTCATCTCACCCAGTAGGCGGTTTTCTTTTCTCCCTCGACTACACACTGGCATTAGCCCGCCTTTCTCACCTTCAACTTTACACGTCCATCTTCTTAGGCGCGGATTTGCTTCTTCTTCGAGCACGTGCTGTCGTTTTTTTTCATTTTCGTTGTCACGCAAGCGCGCGCACACTTCCTTATTTACATATGTGCTTTTTCGGCTACTGCTGCTAATATCTTCGCAAGCCGTCGACCTTACAGCTCCTGCTGATTTTTCCCACTATGCACTCTTTACAATTACTTTATTAAGAATAAACTATTCTATTAACATTGAAAGAAAAGACACATTTCGTATGTAGTTACTAGGGCTATGACAACAGCATATTCTTTTCCTTTTTTTAATTCTCATGTATATATCCATTTATATCTTATATGTTTTTATGTAGAGTGATGTATGTAGTTCTCGGTTGATTAATTGTGTCTAACTATGTCGGATATATACTTGAGAGTAAAATCAATAAAAAGAATACGCTGTTGTCTTAGCCCTAGTAACTACTAGTGCTATGACAAGAGAATATTCTTTTCATTATTTTGACTCTCAAGTATATATCAGTTAATATCATATTTTTTAATATAGATTGATATGGTTCTCGGTTGATTTACTGTGGTTAACTGTGTGGGATATATACCCGAGAGTCAAAAGAATGAAAAGAATATGCTGTTGTCACAGCTCTAGTAATTACCTTACATGATGTATACAAATATGTATGCGTGTATTATGTATGGATGTATATATGAATGAGACGATTCTAATATTTTTTACGATAGCGATACAATTACCGACTTTTTTTTTTACAAGTGTATTAATATGTAGTTATAAAGTTGCTTTATTTTTCAGATTAACGTAAAACCCCGTGTAATGTCTGCATACAATTTCGGAAATAGTTCCTGCTATGCAAGACTTTGGAATTCGATCCCTGTTTTGTTTTGTTGTGATTTTTTTGCTTTCCAGATTATACTAAAATTCAGAATTTTGAATGAGGTGCAAACAAACATCTTTCTGCTTAATTCAATGTATATATGCATGTATGTATGTATGCATGTATGTATGTATGTATGCATGTATGTATGTATGTATGTATGCATGTATGTATGCATGTATGTATATATGCATGTATGTATGTATGCATGTATGTATGTATGCATGTATGTATGTATGCATGTATGTATGTATGTATGTATGCATGTATATTTGTGTGTGTATATGTGTATTGGGGGTGGAGAGGGCTCCCGTAAGCCGTGGTGAAGGCAACCTTTCTAGGAGAAGCAAATCTCTGATTTAAAAAAAAAACATAAAGCGGAAGACCATTACCCGCATTAAGCTGGTCTGCAGTTTAATTTGTTGCTGGCTATCTTGCTCTTGCTTGTTGCTGGATCTAAAAATTTTGAACCGAGAGAGAGACTTAGCTGTCGTACAAAGCTAAGACTCTGTAACATCATATTTGTATAGATACTCCCTCAGGCATTTGGGTTCATGGATTTTAAATGTCTGAGGGAGTGGCACTCGTCTGACAAGACGTTGCAATCATCATCATGTATGTATGTATCCATGCATGTATGCATGTATGCATGCATGTATGTATGTATGTATCCATGTATGTATGTATGCATGCATGTATGTATATATGTATGCATGTATGTATGTATGTATGCATGTATGTATGTATGCATGTATGTATGTATATATGTATCCATGTATGTATGTATGTATGTATGTATGCGTTAAAAACAATGTACTCCACACGGACAACATCTGCAACACATCACATAAACGCATTTCAATTCTCAGTTCGATATCATTAAAGACTATGAATTGAGGAAAAAAGCAAAATAAAAAAAAAAGAATGTAAATAAAATAAAATACCGTATATACTCGTATATAAATCGATATTTGGATACGACAACGTCTTTGGGGGAATTCAAACTTTCCTTTTGGTTAATGAGCACACATAGAACATAATGCTTGATTTTTGCCCCTGAACTAATTTTGGAAAAAAGATATCGATACTTTATTATCCGTGAGTCTGCCCGGCGAGGAACCGCACAAACCCCGTAAGGAATTTTCAATATTTGCCTTACCAAGACGGGCAAGAACACTTTACTACTCGTGCCCCCTAGATTGTACCTATCTACTGTCTGACTCTCCTGTGCAGACAGTGTCTGCTGCAAGAAATCAACGTACCACACTGGAAGAACTCGTTCAACACAAGGCCCTGCTTCGCTCCATCTCCCAGAGAGGACTGCATTAACAAAACTCTTCCTTTTGATGTTATATCATCTTTGTACGGCATGCCGCCCACCTCGACTTCCTCTTGTCACCATTCGGGGTACCAGTTACAAACCAGGATCCGTTAATCGCAAGCCGACCTTTGAGGGATGATTTTTTGACCACCCGTTGTGGGACAGCTTGCCCGATCTAAGCGTGTCGTCCGTTTCCTCTTCAATAGACGCGAAGAAGTAACGCTGGAAAAATGCACCCGCATCCTGATCGGTACTCTGACGGATGAAATCTAACATCCCAAGCGACTCGGCGCGAGGCAGATCAAAGAAAGTACCAGTCTCTCCAACAAGTGCCTGGATCTGTCCCTCCACCTCTATCCGCCAGGTCCGAATATCCACAACCGGGCTAAACAAAACACACACCACTTGCAGTTTTACGATAATTATTACCGCACAATAGACATTTTAATCTATTATATATAGATTATAAGAATGACTGACGTTGTAATTATTGTCATACATTGAAATTTAACGACAATTACAAACTAATTTCTAGCTCTAAGTAATTATTTTAAGTAACAATTATCGAGCGTCGTTCATATGTGTCTCTTCCCAAAACTAAAACAGGAACATCTGCACGCGTCTCTGTCGTATCAAATAATATAAGATTTTGTATAATTGTTGTGAAATTTATTGATTTTGAGAAGGTATGAAACGTACAACCTGTGTGCAGTATCGGCCAGACTACCAGGATTACACAAATTTGCAATTCCATCGTATACTCCTGGCTGATGTTCATACACTATGCAGGGAGCAAGGTATCAATGTCAAAGAAACTATAAAGAGACCAAGTTTACTTTATATATTAGGTAAAGTAGAATTATGAATCATTATGTAATCTTATTGAAGGTGACGGTGATCAAGTAGTTACCGGCAAAGGCAAACAAATTGGGTGTTTCAAGTTCGAATCCAGTTCGTTCTACAAAATAACTTTCATTTAGGATGTTGGCAATGTTCACGTGGGACATCCCATACGAAGTTTCCTCCCGGTACACCGCAGTGGATTCCTTAATAGAGCAGGCAGTCAATCGATTTGATTAAAAATGGTCAAATTCACCGATTTCAATGACAATAAAGGTATTGAAACTGTGGAATATTTGTTAACCCCCATTGAATCTGAAGAAACCCCGGATAATCCTGCTAGCATATATATATATATATATATATATATATATATATATATATATATATATATATATATATATATTTATTTATATATATATATATATATGCATATATATATATATATATGTAGAATGTCGACAAATTAACCCTCTATTTTTATGCTTATCTATAGTTTAGAATAGATGATGAATTTTGGATCACCTTATATATATATATGCACACACACATACATATATTCAGTAAAACGATTCATAATTGTAATTAAAAATCAATTTCAAAAGGTAAAACAAACAAATTCATTGATTGTTTTTTTCCCGAAATCATCGATTTTTTTTGTTTTTCTTTTTGAAATAATTTTTTTTATTCACAATTACGAATCGTTTTACTCAATATTAATATAGCTCTAGGATACCTATATCTATTGAGCTTATTATATATTTACATTACAACAAGCACTGTTTTCTTTTAGAAGTATTAAAACATTTAGCAATACATTAAAATAACTCTGCTCTTTAGACTCCAGGTCTAATTCCCTAAAAATATAACATAATAGCTAATTTTTAAAAACAATATATATATATGCATATATATATATATATATATATATATATATATATATATATATATATGTGTGTGTGTGTGTGTGTGTGTGTGTGTGTGTGTGTGTGTGGAAATGTTTTTCTCAATTATATTTCACTTATTATTTATACAAGCTCAATGTTATTACAGAGCACATAAAAAATAAATGAGGAATGTCTATATGCAAATTTCAAGATGATAACCATCTTACAATTTATTCCAATGTCAACATACTTAAAGAAATAAAATGTTAGATGTTACAAATCTTGAAATTTGGAATATATATTTTTCATATATATATATATATATATATATATATATATATATATATATATACACACATACACATATATATACATATATACATATATATATACATATATATACACACACATATATATACACACATACACATATATATGCATATATACATATATATATATACATATATATACACATATCTATGCATATATATACATATACACATATATAAATATATTTATACATCTACACATATATACATACATATACATATATAAATACATATACATACATATACATACATTATAAATACATGTATACACATACACTTACTTGGCCTTTTGGTCAAGATCAAAGTGTAGTATCTGTTCGGCAGATACTGCACTTAAGATAATTTGTACCAGTCAATGGAGGGGAAACCCTCTATACTGGGACAATTATTATTTTTGGTAACCAGAGTGACCCCTTTTAGGGGAGCTGGTTTTTACCTCACATTAAAAACGGCCTTGTGCCTAATTTGCTCAGTGGGGGAGCAAATAAATACCATCTGTTCCGGCAGATACTGCACTTAAGATAATTTGTACCAGTCAATGGAGGGGAAACCCTCTATACTGGGACAATTATTATTTTTGGTAACCAGAGTGCCCCCTTTTTGCCTACTTTTAGGGGAGCTGGTTTTTACCTCACATTAAAAACGGCCTTGTGCCTAATTTGCTCAGTGGGGGAGCAAATAAATACCATCTGTTCCGGCAGATGCTGCACTTAAGATGATTTGTACCAGTCAATGGAGGGGAAACCCTCTATACTGGGATAATTATTATTTTTGGTAACCAGAGTGCCCCCTTTCTGCCTACTTTTAGGGGAGCTGGTTTTTACCTCACATTAAAAACGGCCTTGTGCCTAATTTGCTCAGTGGGGGAGCAAATAAATACCATCAAAGTGTAGTATCTGTTCTTCAGATGCGGCACTTACATTTCTCGTTCTCTTTCAGTAGAGAAGAAATCCTTCACGACTGAGACAATTTTTATTTTTGTACCTTTTCTCCACGTTAAAAAACGACCCTGGTGTCTAACACTGTCCCGTGGTGAGGCATTGTGTATATATATATATATATATATATATATATATATATATATATATATATATATATATATATATATATATACAGCTTTGAATACATCATTATCCAGATTTTCTGATATTTAATTTCATTATTATTTTTCATATTTTTATTAAATCTGCGCTGTTTTTGCGATGGAAATATTATTGATACTGGAATTTGACAGACAGAGTCGCTAAGAGAATTTCGCGAACGTATCTTATTTTAGATGCGTCCTATTATATCTATAATATCCGTTGTCCGTTAATCGTCTGTGACACTTAAATATGCATCCCGGACAATGCCAAACAAGAAGTATTTTGATTAACTGGCTGTGTCTCTCCATAGAGATTCAGGTTAAGAAATCCGAATTATACACGAGTGTACACGGCAAAAAAAAAAAGGAAATAAAAGAGAAATAATCATAACAGCTTAAACGAAAAGAATGAGCACATTTTTTAATGAAGAAGAATTTAATGAAATTAAATACAGAAACCTACGAAATATTTAAAGAAAAAAAAAGAAGAGAATAAATACAAAAAATAGGAATAACTAAAGTATAAAATAATTTCAGAAAACAGATATGATGAAAGAAGAATCGCATGAAAAGGGAAAGAAAGATGGCGGAAAATGCAGCAGCTTCCGGTAGCCATTTTGTTTTTTTTTATATACATAAAGTACTCACTTTTTCTCCGTGAGTTCCCTGAAATAAGATGTTATTAGGAAGTTTACTTTAAACATTTATTCAGGGCAAATCAGAAAAAAAAAATGTTACTCGTTTTACTTTTAAAAAGAGAGGTCATTTTTAGTTTAGCGGTACAGACTTATTTAGATGACAAGTATTTAACTATTATTAATCAAACAAAACCTTGTTCCTTATTCGAACCGTTCAAATCAAAACATTTACATCATAAAAAGCACTAGTTTCACAATACAAAGAAAACGGTTAATTTTTTGTTCCTCTGTAATGCAAACCTGTGTGCATTTCAACAACCGTCTATTAAACTTTTGCTGTAATTATTATTATCACCGATATAAATTGTTTTAAAGGAAATACAGTTGAGAAATTAGCAGAAAAAAACAATTTGTTTTACTATACCTACTTATTTGCGATATTTTTGCGTTAAAAATGTTAATATTTTATTTTTAATGTTTAATCTATATATCTATAAAAGTGAAAGTGTCTGTCGGTGTGTGTGTGTCTGTGTGTGTGTGTGTCTATGCGTGTGTGTGTCTGTGTACATTTCCCTACGCAATAACTCTGTCATTTTCTAGTCTACAGGCTCGAAATTTGATATACAGGGTACTGAGATTTGGGAAAATCGATGTGATAGATTTTTGGCCAGAAATTTGGTTATTAAGAAGTCAAAGTTCAATGATTTGACCTTTGAGAACTCTACCAAACTCCTCCGACAATTTTGGGTCTACACACTTGAAATTTTAGATATAGGTTCGTTGGGCCTGGATCTAACTTTATAACTTGAGTTGAGCCCAAAACAATAAAATTTAAGTGGTCATAATAGGGGTCAAAGTTTAAAAAAATTGACCACTTTTTTTTTTTTGCTCAATATACACCTCCAAATACCCGGGCAACGCCCGGCACCCATGCTAGTATTAAAAAACAAGCGTTTTAAGCAATTAAATTTGACGTAAATAGAAACATTAAATAAAATAATCCGGTTAAGTACTTATTTTCTGTAAAGTAAATAACTAAACGAGGGTAATTTCACTCACTATTTACTGTAATTGCTTTAAACCTTTTTGGTCCCCCGAAAAATTCAACCTTGTTCATTCGCCCGTTCGTCTGTCCGCACTTTTATCAATTAGAATTTTTTGAAATTTTGCACAAACATTAAACATGGTATGAGTAAAAAAAAAATAGCAAAACGAATTTTCCGGGAAAGCTCCATTTGCTCTCCTAGAGGTGCCTTTGGGTTAAAATGGCTAAAATTGGCACTTTTGAGCTTATTTAAAAAAATGATGCCTTGGAGTTTTATAAAACTGTCTAAAAAGTTGTAACTAACTGATTTCCATATAATTTTGTTTGTCTATACTTGCCGATAACTCGTGGATGTGCCCCAGGGGCTTTTTTAGCGCTAATAAAAACACTACATTTTTGGGGGACTATTTTACCATATTTATCCAAAATTTACTGTGTATGGCTATTTAGCAGTGCTGAACTCAAATTTGAATATGTTAAGACCTTGGGAACTTTTGGAACTAAATGGAGGGGTGCAAATGATGGACTTAGTAATTTCTTTTTTTGCATGGTACAGAACTCGTTTACATATGTTAAGGTCTAAAACTGCACCGTTTGTTCATTTTCACTAGGATTTGAGTCCCCTGGGGGACTTTTAGGGCTGAACTTGGTCATTTTTTATGCCTCGTTCACTGAGTACTCACGGGGGACTATGCATGCTTCACTTGTTCCATATTTAATTTTAAAAGTTTTTACTGCAAAAGGAAAACTTGAGAAGGAAAGCAAATGTAACAAAAAAAAAACAAAAAAACAACAAAACAAAAAACTAATTTCCCAACGTTATTTCTTAAAAAAATTATTTGAAGCATCAAATGTGATCACTTTATAATTTCAATGAAACTTTAAGAAATCAGACATTTATAATTTACTATTCAAGAGAAACCTTTTCTGTATCGAAATTCTGAAAGCTTTTATCTTTGATTTCGTCGTAAATAGTTCGTACCAGTAAACTAAAAACGACCCCAACTTTCACTAAAAAAAAAGAGAAAAGATAAATAGCAATCACCACCAACAAAAAAAAGAAATCAAAAAAATTATAATGGAAATATAAATCCAGTGACTCAAATAAAACGTTATTTCTTAAATATAAACTCTTGTTTTAAAAAAAGGCTATACTAGAAAGCAGAGATAAAAAGCACGATATTATAGCTCACGAATTTTTATTCAGCGCACAATCTCATAGATAATAATTTATTTTGACTATTTTCATTTTTTACTCATGTTCACCCCTTACAAAGCATATCGCCACTTAGCACAAGGGGTTACTATTTGGGGCCATGTCTACAAAAGATTAACAAGATATTTTTTATGTTACATTTAAACTTCTGCATATCAGTACAGTCAGGGAAGCAGGCAACAGGAAGGGAATTCCAAAGTCTAGCTGTTCGAGGGAAGAAACTATTAGAATAGAAAGCTTTCTGGCATTTAGGGACACCAACGGTGAAGAGAGGAGATCTTATTGCTAAGCGGGTTTCTCGGGGATATGTATTTCGAGGGGGTACAAGTGAAACGAGTTCATCAGAACACATTCCATTAAAATATTTGTAAAACAGGCACAGTGATGCAACATTGTGGCGATGAGACAGGGGCTGGAGCTTAGTTGATAAAGTGGGACCGATTAGATTGAAAACTCTTTTTTTGGACTTTATCTAAGGAGAGACTAGTGGTAGATGCACCAGCCCATATGTGGCAAAAATACTCCATGCATGGGCGAATGGTGACCTTGTAAAGATACACATTATAGAGTCTCTCAGGTTTAGATATTTATACAAACGACTTTCGGTTTTGAAACTTCTCAGGCGTAACCAGTATTACTTAATTTGAAGGCCTTACCATTGAATTCGTGTTTATTACGTAGTTTAATTATATTTCGACAATGTGCGTTTTCTTGTAATTACGTTAATATTATTCAATCTATTATACGTAAAAAATAATATTCACCACTATGTTAAGTTAAAATTAATTCAGTTTATTTTACATTTATTTAATTTATTATAACTTATTATAATTAAAAGATATTTAACTTTCAGCTTTAAGGATTTCTGTAAAAATGTTTCAGTAAATGAACACATTTTCTTTAGAAAAATCACTTTACAGCAGTTCTTATGTTTTCACGTACATTTGCATACGTGCATAAACATATTTATTAAAGAAAATCAGGTCGCGGATATTCTTATTTATTATATTTAAGGCATATTTCTACTTTCAGTATTAATTATTTCTGTAAACATAGATTTGCGGATATATATGTAAGTTTTGACGTACTTATCAGGCGAGGATTCTCAAATTAAGTAACATCGTTTATTTCAGAGGAGTGTCAAAACCGGAAATTGTTTGGATCGATAAATATGCTAAATGTTCGTATTCTTAGAAGATAGTAAAGTTCTTGGATTGTTCGGACTACTATCCTCGTCTTACTATTCTCAACGTTTTGAACGATCATAACTTGATTTTTTGTGTCAGATCGATTTTTCGCAAACTTAAGGAACCTTTTAGTAGAACGTTAAAATCTTTATGTTGAACAAGCAACATATACAGTGGGCATAGCACACACAAATAAAGAAAGATGGCTACTAACACGTATTAAGTGAAATTCTTCTGGAGCGTGAATCATCACCATGAGTGGCATCTTATGATTGGTGCAGATTGCGAACCCACGTGACTTATTTTTCGCCATTCCTACGGATCTTTTCTTTTTAAATATTGATCACCACTTATCAAGGCCAACAGTTTTAGGCACAGATAAAGAGTGGGAGGAAAGTTAGTTGATGGGCGCTCAACTGTTGAGAGGCATTAAAACAATTGTAAAAAAACTAATTTTTATTCTTTAGTTCGAAAATTATTTTGTGAGTAAGTCATTTGATCTCCTGCAATCGCTGAACAAACCTGTTTTCTTGAACTCAAAGTAACCCTACGTTTTCAGAAGTCATCAGTTGTTTACCAGAAAACACTGTTTCGAGGATTTAAAAGCAAAACTGTACATTAAATCATGGCTAACCAACAGTGTTGATCAAACTTCACCTACCCTAAATAAAAGACCAAAGAAATGTTTTCGATAATGGATCCAGTGTTTATGCTGCAGATTAATTCATATTTTATGTATGTATGTATGTATGTATATATATATATATATATATATATATATATATATATATATATATATGCGTGTGTGTTTGTATATATCTATATATATACACATACATATATGTATATATTCATATAAATAATATAACTATACATGTAACCTGGTCTGAAATAACAGAATAGGATTAAGAATAAGTTTAATATCAATTGCATAAAAAATAGACAAAGTAGAAGAAAATATACAAAATAATAATGAAAAAATAATTTTAAAATCCAATAATTAAAAACAATGCGTAATGTGGTGGCCAATAAATGAAGTATTGGATACAATAAGTGGAAAAATAAAAACCACGAAAAACAGAACAAATTATACAAAAAACAAAAAAAATCATTTTTAAATTCAAGAAGCGAAAACTAAACAAGTGAAAAGAAAATGGCGTCGAACACATTGAATGTCGTCTTGTTGTTCACAGATAAAAGAAACAAAGACAAATGAAGGAGAGAAAGGAAAATAGAAACGAAAATGTCGGCTTTGTATACTCACCATCGTTTATTTCATTTCTACGTTTGCATTGCAACTTTGGTCGCTTTTGTCTGATAAACCTTAAGGTTTCATCTTCTACTTTTCCTTTGGTTCTTATTTGAGCCAGCGTTCCCTGCGGAAACAAAATGAAAAGACGGCTCTAATGAATAAGACCTCGTACAAGTACTATGGCGGATATTAATTACGCTTACAATAACCAACGTTCATTTTATTGATTTCATTCTGTAAATCCGTCCTCATCTCTCCATCCAAGAACACACACACACACACACACACACACACACACACACACACACACATATATATATGTATATATATATGTGTGTATATATATGTATATATATGTATATGTATATATATTTATATATACACATATATATGTATATATATGTATATATATATGTATATATATGTGTATATATATATATATATATATATATATATATATATAGAATGTTTTCATTTCGATATTTTTTGGTGACCAAGAGCGGAGGTCAGCTTGAAGTACAAAAAATAACAATAAACCTATTAAATACAAAAAAACAACAGCGTTTTTCATGCTTCAAAAGACTCTCACAACCTTTAAATCACTATATATATACATTATATTTTATAAATTAAGAATAGGAAATTGGATCAAATGTTTGTAACATGTCTTCTTCCTAAGATTAAGGGTGGTGGTGTTTGATCAACACTGCTGAGGAACCATGATGTAATATACAGTTTTGTTTTTAATCCCCGAAACAGTGTTTCATGGTAAACAACTGATGATCCCTTGAAAAATAAATTATGGGTATTATAGTAAATTCGAGAGCGAGTTGATGCAGTGATTGCAGGTGATTAAATGACTTGCTGACTAGATGGTTTTCTAACGAATGATAAAAAATTTTTTTTGTATAGTGTTAAAGGTTAAAAACTTCAAATACTATATATATATATATATATATATAAATATAGATATATGTATATAAATATATATATGTATAAAAATATTTATATATATATGCATATAAATATATATATAGGTAAGTGATAATTCTTCATACCATAGTATTTCGAAGCCTAATGCTTCTCATCAGAAGAGTAGAGAAGAGGCTTGGTAACATAGTGGGGATGCGACGTCTAGCGATAGTTACATTAGGAGCAAAATAAATTATTGCAACTGTTTGATGAAACTACATTGCTCCCTGTGATAAAGGAGGAGTGTAGTTTGTAGTATATAATGGTAGGTAGGTATATAGTATATTTGTTATAATGGGTTAAATGTATGTGGATAATAGGTGTGTTTACACTCTCGGGGAAAATATAGGGTAAGTTAATTGAAAGTAGTTTCTTATTTAACCATATGTGCATGGAGAAGGTTTACATGAGATAGAGGGTTTATGCTATATCGGCATTTTTTTAGCAGGAGTATCTCAAACCATAAGAGCACCTAACCTTGAGCTTTGTATTATTCCGTAAAGTATCTTCTTAAAGAAATGATTTTATTCTTTTCCTTCAACTCTCCCATAT
Organism: Euprymna scolopes; assembly: GCF_053919585.1. NCBI lineage: Eukaryota > Metazoa > Mollusca > Cephalopoda > Sepiida > Sepiolidae > Euprymna > Euprymna scolopes. The sequence goes on from NC_136518.1 coordinate 65,282,010, forward strand.
ATATATATATATATATATATATATATATATATATGTAGGCGTGTGTGTGTGTGCATACTTCTACATATATATACATATAGATTTCAGAATACTGAGGTGAATAGGATCCAGATTATTGTATCCTGTGGTATCAAGTCTAAGGTAATATCTTTATATAAGACAATACCAGCCCAAATATTAATAGCTCAATATACTAGAGAGAGCAAAATGTAATTTATATTAAAATTTAATTCAGAAAAATATATGTTTTTCAAAACAAAACTTAATTATTTTAACAAAGAATACACTCCTAAGGAATTTCCATGGATTTTAGATCAGTTAAGGAAATTTCTCAGAATTGTATTCTTTGTTCAAATAATAATTTTTAGTTTTGAAAAATTATTTTTTCTGAATGAAATTTAATGAAAAGAACTAAAAATTTTACACACACACACAAATATATATATGTCTACCTGTATATCTTTACATACATTTATATATATATATATGCTTACATACAAGCATACACAAATACGCATATATATATATATATATATATATATATATATATATATATATACGCTTACATATATCAATACACACATACACACACACATATATATATATACATACACATATATATGCTTACACATATGCATACACATATACACATATATATACATGCATATATATATGCTTACATATATGCATACACACATACGCATATATATACACATAAATATATATGCTTACATATATGCATATACACATACGCATATATATACATGTATATATATATGCTTACCTTTATGCATACACACATACGCACATGTATATATACATACATATATATATATGCTTTCATATATGCATACCCACATACGCATATATATATATATATATATACATATACGCACATATATACACACATACGCATATATATACATATACATACATATCCAGATACGCACATATATACATATACATACGCATATATATATATGTATACATATACATATATATACGCATATATATACACATATATATACATATATATACATATATATACATATATATACATATACATATACATATACATATATATACATACATATATATACATACATACATATATATATATATATATATATATATATATATATATATATATATATATATATATATATATATATATATATATATACAGAAGCTATCTTTATGTCCCTTTACGAAAATTTAAATCAAAATATTATGGTACTTAATCTTATGTCGGAAATCCTTTTTGATAGCTTCAGTATTGGTTAAAATGAACTACTTGATTTAAATTCTTGAAGATGTCTGAAATTTAAGGCTGAAGGTCGGAGGTTACATCGATGGAAAGGTTGTGAAAATGACTCTCAAGGTGCGAACAGTAGTCCGATGAATCCAAACAATAAGAATAATCATCCCTCATCTAAAAACTTATTTAATTCAATGAAATCTGAAATATTTGGATTCACAACTAGAAGATTGTGCCGATATTATACTTCCACATAAACCACATTAAATTTTTTAAAGATGATAAAACATTGGGGAATATTTAGTAATTCATGTTTGATAAATATCGTTGAAATTTCACAAAACATTGGAATTATTTGGATTTCAACTCCCATTTTTACACTATTGCACGAACCTAAATTAAACTAAATGTAAATCTTGTCAATCTATCTGTATGTCTGTCTGTCTGTCTGTCTGTCTCAATATTTTCAAACTCTATCTCCTCCGAAATTAAAAGTCGCAGAGCGGCGCTAGGGGCCTCAAATGATTGGATATTTTTACTCCCCGTTCTTTTATGGGTCTTTAGGCAGTTAAAATGTTTTTACGGGGTCGAAATTGGGTTAAAATTGAAAAAAGAAAATCGTTAAATCTTTTGTTCGTTCATCTTAGTTTATTTTTAATTTTTAACCTGTTTATATGCGTGCCATATTGGTTCAGCTTTGAATGCTACATTTTCGGGAGTCTAGCTGATGGGACATAAACACTTTTTTTACTTATGAAATAACGACACTACGTTATATATGTACGGAATATAGAGAAACTTAAATATCATATTTAAGCGTATTTTATGTCCAGGCAAAGCCAGGCAAAGCCAGGCAAAGCCAGGCAAAGGCGGGCAAAGGCGGGCGCCTCCCCTCCCTCGCTTTAAATTTATATATAAAAATATATGAGTTTTTTTTATCTTTAATCCTTATATATATATATATATATATATATATATATATATATATATATATATACATATATACATATATATATACATATATATATATATACATATACATATATATATGCATATACATATATATATGTGTGTGTGTGTGTGTGTGTGTGCGTGTGTGTTTTGCCTATAATCCTATTATGTATCTATATATTTATATATATATACGTATATCCATCTATCTATCTATCTATCTATCTATCTATCTATCTATCTCTCCCCCCTCTCTCTCTCTCTCTCTCTCTCTCTCTCTATATATATATATATATATATATATATATATATATATATATATATGTACAATTTGAGGTTGCTATTTTCCAAAGGTAGGTTAACAAGTGAAATATAACGAGGTTCACACGAGAGTGCTCAATACAGAAGTAGAGCAAGTTACTTTACATACTTATTTACTTTATACTTATTTACCAACTAGAGACCTCATCAGGTAACAACCCTTATTTCCGAAAACGGAATTAAAACACACACACACACACACACACACACACACACACACACACACACATATATATACATATTTTTTTTAAATTCTATTTTCCAAAATGAGGGTTGTTGCCTGATGA
>NC_136518.1:65289826-65292326 GCF_053919585.1 Euprymna scolopes
GGACCATGTTTACGGTCTAACCGCCTCGGTCGTCAGGCCTTACAGAAGTGGTTGTTAGTATTAGGAAGAATTGTTTTAGAAGAAGTACGAGTGAAAAAAAGACAGAGAAAGAGTGGGGGTTGAGGTAGGAGATAATAAGGGGGGAGGGAGACGGGTATTAACAATATTTCAGTTTTGAGGGTCAAGATATATTAGATTGTATTGTGTGTGAGGGGTAGCAGATTAAGGTAGGCGTGGGTGGAGATATATGGATATTGTGAGGAGGAGTTTTACGATGGTAAAAAAAGAAGAAAAAAAAGAAAAAAAGGAGGAGGGGGTAAGGTGAGGAGAGGGAAAGTTTCAATTTTAAATTTTAACTGTCTTTTGCTTGTTTGGTGAGGTATATTAAGTAGGTGAGAGAAAGAGAGAGGGAGAGCGAGAGGGAAAGAGAGGAAGAGCGAGAGGGAAAGAGAGGGAGAGTGAGAGAGGAGAGAGAAGAGAGAGAGAGAGGGAGGGGAAAGGGTTAGTGTAGATGTCATATTTTGACAGGTACAAGATTAATTTAAAGTTTTTCTAGTCGCTATACGTCAGTTTACAATAGTTTTTTTTTAAATAATACATACGTTAGACGCGCAAATACGCACATATATATACATATATATGCACACCTCTACACATCCATATACAACCACATACGTACACACATACATATAAACATTGTATATGCAGACATATATGGATCCATATGCAGACATACACACACACATACACACGACTCGTATATACTCACAAATATATATATATATATAGATACATATACATACATATACATATATATATACACCCACCCACCTATATACATATATGTGGAGGTATAGAACTCCAGTAAGAATAGATGTACATATACATACATACATACATACATACATAATACACATACACACGCATCTACCCTATACACGTATATACAATTACATAAATATAGATATTAATAAAAGTATAACCATAGAAGACATATATAGACACACACACACACACTCACACACACATATATATATATACATATACACAAACATGTATATATTTTTATACTGAGGAAACAAAGTAAAGCGAGGACAGATAAAATAATAAATAACTAAATAAGTATGTACCATGGGTGTAGTTAATAATGCGAGGTTAGATGGACGTATCGTTCAGTTCGCAAATATACGTGGTGGGCCCCTAACAGGGTGCTTTGGGCAAAATATAAATATAAATATATATATATATATATATATATATATATATATACACCGACATGTATATATTTATACCAAGTAAATAAGGTAAAGTTAGGATAAATAAATAATGATAAATAATAATAAATAAATAAGTAAGTAAATACATGGGTGCAGTTAATAATGCGAGGTTAGGTAGACTCATCGTTAATTTCACATATATATGGGGTGGGCTCCTAAGATGATGTGCTTTGGGCAGTGGTTATGTTTAACTTTATTTTCAGTGTTAAATGCATCACTGATATAGGCACATGCACACATATAAACAACATATATGCATATAAACTCAGATACAGCTGCATCCGTATACATACGTTCAGCCATGCATACCCGTAGATACACACACTTATATATACATTAACAGCTAGATGTATGCAAACATATACATGTGCACACAGATATAGACATACGAATACCCACTCACGCATATACACACGATCAATGAGCACATATACACTCGTACACAGAAACATATACGTAAGCACGCATATATATATATATATATATATATATATATATATATATATATACAATATGAGACAATAGAAGTTGAAAATAAATTCACAAACACTATATTGGAAAATATAGAATGAGTCATTTATTTAATAAGGATATACATACATTTATTTGGGGGATACAGGGAACTCTTTATGCCAAGGTATTTCGAAGCCTAATGCTTCTCATCAGATGATATGCTTTGTAATATAATGGGGATGTGACGTCTAGCGAGGGAATCATCAGGAACGAAATAAATAAATAAAAATTTTTGATGTGGCTAACAACATTAAAAATTTAATTCATTTATTTTGTTATATATATACACATATGTATATATATATATACATATATATATATATATATATATATATATATATATATATATATACTATCAACATTTTGCGTTATTTAATGCAAAATCCACTAATTTCGAAAAAATTATATTCAAGTTTTTTTTTTATGACTAGCAAAAGTACCTGTCGTTGACTGGGTTCAAAATCAGCCTACAGAAAATGGACTCTGATTTATGAAAGAATGGACTCTGATTTATGAAAGTATGATAGGTTATGAAAAGGAAGGGTTGTAAAGAGATAAATTCGAATTTAGGTGTATTAAAGCCAAAGCAAAATATGATGAAAGTAAAAATAAAATAGATAAACCCCATAATTTATTATACCATAGCTGTTCACACTGAAACACTTATCACAATATTCTGTAGATCTATATTAAAAAACCTTGTTAAACTT